>NW_025194849.1:0-4234 GCF_004010195.1 Chiloscyllium plagiosum | reverse complement strand
AATTGTCCCATAGTGCCCAGGGATGTTCAGGCTAGGTGGGTTAGCCATGGGAAGTGCAGGGTTATGGTGATAGAGTTGGGGGGTAGGGGTGGTTGGATCCAGGTGGGATGTTCTTTGCCTGGTCAGCAATGGGCCAAATGGCCTCTTTCTGCATTGCAGGGATTTTGTGATTCTATATCCAGATGTAACCTTCCATGGTCCACACAGGATAATGGAGGACAGCCACTGAATTTATATCCACACTCAGTTTCTGGTTGTGAAATGCCCTTTCAATTAAAAAGATGCCTTGAATTTCAAAGTTCAATACATCCAACAGTACTTAGGGATTCTCAACCGTTGTCATGACAACTGCACTTTTTCTCATCCCTTTGCATTCTTCCCAAAGTCTGGAGCCAGGAACTGTATCTATATTCTGTAAAAGAACTGGTTTTGAAAACCAGCGATTGTTGAAGAGTAACGGCGCCTTTTAAAAGCAGGTTCCATGACACTCTTTGGAAGTGCTGTTTACACAGCTGCCTGTTCAGCCAGTGGGGGAAGGTTAGTTGCAGATAAACTGGCATCAGAGGGTGTATACATCCAGTAACAAGTTGCTGATTGGTCTGTTGACTAGTTTTTCTTTATTTATTCATTTGTGGATTGTGGGCGGCTCTGGCTGGGCTGACCCTAGTTGCCCCCCTTGAGAAGGTGGGGGTGAACTGCCTTCTTGACCCGCAGCAGTCCATGTGCTGGAGGGTAGACCCACAATGTCCCTGAGGGAGGGAATCCCAGGATTCTGACCCAGCCACACTGGGGGAACGGCGATATATTTCCAAGTTGGGATGGTGAGGGGCTCGGAGGGGAACGTGCAGGGGGTGGGGTTCCCATGTACCTGCTGCCCCTTGTCCTTCTAGATGGAAGTGGCCATGGGTTTGGAAGGTGCTGCCTGAGGGTTTTTGATGTATTTCTGCAGTGCATCTTGAAGCTGGTACACACTGCTGCTACTGAGCGTCGGTGGGTAAGGGAAGAAGGGGATGTTTGTGGGTGTGGGGCCAATCAAGCGGGGGCTGCTTTAGCCCTGGATAGTATCGAGCTTCTTGAGTGTTGTTGGAGCTGACCCTCCAACAACCACCACCATCTTCCTATGTGTCAGATATGGCTGTAACCAGTGGAGAGTTTGTTCCCCTGATACCCACTGATTCCAGATTTGCCCAGGCTCCTTGATGCCACACTCGGTCGAATGCAGCCTTGATGTCAAGGGCTGACCCTCTCCCCTCCCCTCTGGAATACAGCTCTTTTGTCCATGTTTGACCCAAGGCTGTAATGAGGTCAGGAGTGAGTGACCCTGGAGGATCCCAAACTGGGCGTCACTGAGCAGGTTATTGCTGAGTGGGTGCTGTTGATGGCCCCTTCCATCACTTTCCTGATGATCGAGAGGAGACTGATGGGGCGGGAATTGGCCGGGTTGGATTTGTCCTGCTTTTTCTGTACAGGACATACCTGGGCAGTTTTCCCCATTGTTGGCGACATGCCAGTGTTGTACCTGGACTGGAACAGCTTGGCTCGGGGAACAGCACATTGTGGAGCACACGTCTTCAGTATTATTGCCGGAATGTTGTCAGGGCCCAGAGCCTTTGCAGTATTCAGTGTCTCCAACCGTTTCTTGAGTGAATTAAATTGGGGATCACTAGAAGAGGCCATGATGGATCATCCACTCAGCATTTCTGGCTGAAAATTGTTAAAAAGCACACAATAGAGTCCAACAGGTTTATTTGGAAGCACTAGCTTTCGGAGCGCTGCTCCTTCATCAGGTGGCTGTGGAGTATAAGATCGTAGGACACAGAATTTATAGCAAAAGTTTACAGTGTGATGTAACTGAAATTATATGTTGAAAAAGACCTCGATTGTTTGTTAAGTCTCTCATCTGTTAGAATGGGCAAGTTGGTTTCCGTTCTTTCTGGTTTCAGTCCACATCATGACTGAAGATTGTTGTGAATGCATCAGCCTTGTCTTTTGCCCTGATATGCTGGGCTCCTCCATCATTGAGGATGGGGATATTTATGGAGCCTCCTCCTCCAGTACATTGTTTAATTCTCCACCACCATTCACAACTGGATGTGAAAAGACTGCAGAGCTTTGAACTGATCTGTTGGTTGTGGAATCGCTTAGTTCTGTCTATCACTTGCTACTTCTACCATTTGGCATGAAAGTTGTCCTGTTTGGTAGCTTCACCAGGTTGACACCTCATCTTCAGGTATGCCTGGTGCTGCTCCTAGCATGCCCTCCCACACTCTCCATTGATCCCTGGCTTGACGGTAGTGCTTGAGTGGGGGTTATGCTGGGCCATGAGGTTACAGATTGTGTTGGAGTACAATTCTGCTGCTTTTGATGGCCCACAGCACCTCATGGATGCCCAGACCAGAGTTGCTAGATCTGACCGAAGTCTGTTCCATTTAACAATGATAGCGCCACACATTATGGGTATTCTCAATGTGAAGGCGGGACTTTGTCTCCACAAGGACTGCACAGTGGTCATCTTACCAATACTGTCATGGACAGATGTATCTGCAGCCAGCAGATTGGTGAGGATGAGGACAAGTATGTTTTTTCCCTCACCACCTACCACAGACCCAGTCTAGCAGCTATGTCCTTTAGCACCCGATCAGTTCAATCAGTAGTGCTGCTCTTGGTAGTGGGACATTAAAATCCCCCATCCAGAGTACAATGTGTATCCTTGCCATCCTCAGTGCTTCTTCCAAGTGTTGTTCAACCTGGAGGAGTACTAATTCATCAACTGAGGGAGGACGGTATGTGGTAATCAGGAGACTTCCTTGACTTCGTGTGACCTGAAGCCATGAGATGTCACGGGGTCTAGAGTCAAATGTTGAGGACTCCCACAGCAACTCCCTCCCTACTGTATCTCACTGTACCACCACCTCTGCTGGGTTTGTCCTGCCTGTGGGGCAGGACATACCCAGGGATGGGGATGGTGATGGTGGTGTCTGGGACAATCATACCTTACAGACAATGTCAGATTTTTGCTTGACTAGTCTGAGAGACAGCTCCCCCAATGTTGGCACTAGCCCCCAGATGTTAGTAAGGAGGACTTTGCAGGGTCAACAGGGCTGATCTGCCATTGATTTTTCCAGTGCCTAGGTCGATGCCAGGTGATCAATCCTGTTTCATTCTTTGAGACTTTTTAGCTATTTGTACAACTGAGTGGCTTGCTAGGCCATTTCAGAGGACAACTGAGAGTCAACCCCATTGTTGTGGGTCTGGAGTCACATGTAGACCAGACCAGGTGAGGATGGCAGATTTCCTTCAGTGAAGACATTAGTGAAGCAGATGGGTTTTTCCAACAATCAACAATGATTTCATGGTCAACAATAGATTCTCCGTTCCAGACTTTTTTAAAAATTGAATTCAAATTCTACCATCTGCTGTTGTAGGATTTGAACCAGTGTCCCCAAAATATTAGCTGGGTCTCTGGATTAATAGTCCAGCGATAATACTACCAGGTTATCACCTCCCCTGTGACCAGTGACCTGTTCTCAATGACAAAGCACCTGCCTGTCATCCAAAAACTGTGGAATGGGCTTCCACGGAGCAGAACAGCTAGTGGGTGTGAATAGTCTTGCCAGAAGCAATGGGACCTCTGGGAGGGAATTAGAATCTCTCTCTCTCTCTCTGTGTGGGAATAAATAACTGAGGAAGGCCAGTTTAGTTTCCCTCAGCAGTAGCTGAGAGACTTTAATGGTAACCAAGAGATGACTTCCAGAATTAGGGAGTCACAGTTTACGGGTAGAGGGTGGGACTGAGATGAGGAGAAATGACTTCACCCAGAAAGGGGAAGCCTGCCACAGAAAGCAGCTGGAGTGTTTTCAAGAAGGAGATAGATCCAGCTGTTAGGGCTCAAGGGATCAAAGCGAAAGGGGGAAGAGAGTGGGAACAGGGATCTGAGTTGGAGATCAGCCATGATCATAATTCAATGGCTGAGGAGACTTGAAGGGCTGAATGGCTTACTCCTGTTTCAATTGTCTGTGTTTGCAGTTTGTGAACCAGTTGCTTTGTGTCTGCAGCAAGCAGCTGGAAGAGAGAGGTCAGCAAACAGCAATTGCGGGTCAGCAAAAGGGTCATCCCAGAGCAAACCCTGAGGAAAGGAACCATTCAACTGATTGTTCTCTCCATCCACAGCGCTGTGTTTTATTTTATCTGGGTCTGTCTGAGAGTGTGTGTGTGTGTGTGTGTGTGTCTGGGT
>NW_025194848.1:0-4233 GCF_004010195.1 Chiloscyllium plagiosum | reverse complement strand
GAGGAATTTTATTTTGTTGTGGGTAATTACTCACTGACAACAGGCATTATTATTGCTGGGGATAATTGCTCACACTGACAACAGGCATTATTATTGCTGGGGATAATTACTCATACTGACAACAGACGTTATTGTTGCTGGGGATAATTGTTCGCACTGACAACAGGCATTATTGTTGCTGCGAATAATTACTCACACTGTCAGCAGGCGTTATTGTTGCTATGGTTATTTACTCACACTGACAACAGGCATTTTCATTGCTGGGGATAATTACTCACATTGAAATCAGGCATTTTTGTTGCTGGGGATAATTCCAACCAGGAGAGTACTTGCCCCAGATTCCGATTAAATATAGTTTTACTCGGTGTCTTATTGTCACACCCTGTTAAATGGGGACTCGATGTTAAGTGTAATTGCTCTCAGTGCGCCTTGGAGTTCCACGCTTTTAAACTGAGCTTGCAATGTGTTCAGGATCTCAGTGAGCCTGACGGTTCACTACCTGAATGACACTGAGCAGATTATTGCTGATTGATCCCATTATTGCTGACACATCCCAACACTCTTACACGGTAGACTGTACACTGATGGGTCAGTGACTGGCTGAAATGCAAGAGCCCTGCTTTTTGTTCACAGGACACATTCAGGCAGTTTATCACATTGTTGGTAGGTGTCAGTGTTCTTGCTGGAATAGAACATCTTGGCTAGAGATGTAGCAATCTCTGAAGTTACATCACAGTTTACAATGTCTCCAGTCATGTCTTGACATTGTGTGGAGTGAATCGAATTGTCTGATGATTGGGGTCAGTGATGCTGGGAGGAGATGAAATGGATCATCAGCTCAGCCTACCTGGCTGAAAGGTGTTACAAATGCAGCATCTTTATTTTATTCCTGATTTGCTGGGCTCCACAATAATTGGGGATTTCATTGTTGGAGAGCAGCAGCATCCTCCTCCAGTTGTCTCTTTCATTGTCCACTATCTTTTATAACTACATGTGGCAGGACTGCAGGGATAGATCTGATCCATTGATAGTGAGATCACTGAGCTCTGTCCATCAGTTGCTGCTCGTGCTGTCCGAATACAAGTCGTCCCGTTTTGCAGTTGAACGCAGTAAATGTTTCTCCAGGTTGTCCCTCGTCTCTAGGTCTGGCTGGTGCTGCTCCCATATGTCCTTCTGCACTCATCACTGACCCAGTTACGGTACTGTGGGAGATATATTGGGCCATGATGGTTGCTATACAGTGGGTGGTATGTCGGGCCGTGGTGGTGACTGTACAGTGGGAGGTATGTCGGGCCGTGGCAGTTACTGTACAGTGGGAGGTATGTCAGGCCGTGATGGTTACTGTACAGTGGGAGGTATGTCGGGCTGTGATTGTTACTGTACAGTGGGAGGTATGCCAGGCCGTGACGGTTACTGTACAGTGGGAGGTATGTCTGTCAGTGATGGATACTGTACCATGGGAGGGGTTCGGGCTGTTATCGTGGCTGGACAGTGGAAGGTATGTGAGGCAGTGATGGTTACTGTACAGTTGGAGGTATGTCGGGACGTGATGGTTACTCTACAGTGGGAGGTATGTCAGGATGTGACGGTTACTGTACAGTGGGAGGTATGTCGGGCCGTGACGGTTACTGTACAGTGGGAGGTATGTCAGGATGTGACGGTTACTGTACAGTGGGAGGTTATGTCTGGCCGTGATGGTTACTGTACAGTTGGAGGTATGTCGGGCTGTGATGGTTACTGTACAGTGAGAGGTATGTTGGGCCGTGATGGTTACTGTACAGTGAGAGGTATGTAGGACCGTGATGGTTGCTCTGCAGTGGGAGGTGTGTCGGGCCGTGGCGATTACTGTACAGTTGGAGGTATATCGGTCCGTGATGGTTACTGTACAATGGGAGGTATGTCTGGCCGTAACCTTTACTGTATAGTGGGAGGAGGTATGTCGGTCCAGGAAGTTGCAGATTGTATGAGTTGTACAGAATATGATTCTGCTGCTACCGATGGACCATTGTACTTCACAGATGCAACGTCATTGGTTGCTTAATCTGTTTAAAGTCTGTACCATTCTGTACATCTCATGGTGAGGAGGGTGTGCAAAATGTGAAGTTAGCCCTTGCTCCCTTTCAGGACTGTGCAGTAAACATTGTCACCGATCTATGAAAAGGCGTGGTATATCTGCAGTAGGCAGATCGGTGACGATGTGGTCAATTGTTTGTTTCCCTTTTATTGGTTCCCCATAACCAGCCGTAGATCAGTCTAGCCGCCACAGGATCCAGCATGTGCTGGTTACTATGATTATATTAGATTCCCTACAATGTGGTAACAGACCCGTCGGCCCAACGAGTCCACACCAACCCTCCGAAGAGCAACCCACTACCATGGCCATTTCACTTGAGCTGCCTTTCTTTGGACTGTAGGTGGAAACCCACGCAGACATGGGAGGAATGTGTAAACTCCGCATTTGCCCAAGGCTGGAATCGAATCCGGGTCCCTGGTGCTGTGAGGCAGCAGTGCTAACCACTGAGCCACCATGCCGCCCTATAGTGACTATATGCCAAGGAGCTGCCCTCTTCTGCCTGGATGTGTCATTTAAGTGGGACAGAACCTACCAGAGAGGATGCTGATGTTGCCTGGGACATAGTCCTGTTCACATAATCCTGCTTTCCAGACAATATCTGATTGTTGCTTGATTAGTCTGTGGGAAATATACAACAGGTCACTTTTACATTCTGTATAATGAAGAAGTAATATCACTTTATTTCTTACATATTTTAAATTAAACCAAACGTAATTGTTTTTCAGTTGAAAGCAATTGAAGTGAAGATTAATTGATTTACCTGAGCGCTCACCTAACTATTACACAATTCAGTGACTGTAGTAAACAGCTGACTCGTGTTCAGTTCAGTGAACACACCATCTTGCAGGCAGCAAAGCTGTTGGAAATGACATTGAAAGCATACCTACATTCAGACACTGTTTTACTAGCCCTCATCACGACCTCCAAAATACTGTCCATCTCCAAAATCTGTCCAGTGAGTTTCCAAACTGGAGCTGGACAATGAGTCGAACAATCCCTCACAATACAATGGTTGGAGATATACCTGAACAACGGAGAGATGTGAGTCGGGAAAACTGGTCAATGGACTAGCACATGTCGCTGGTCCAGACGCAGTTCAACATTTGTAACAATGACCTGGAAGCAACCATGTATTTCAAGTATATCCCTTCTGGTGTGCCACCTAAACTCTGTAATTCAGCACCTTGGACCCGATCCTGAATGAAGGTGTTATAAAGGTGATGGGCTCCTGCAGCACATGGCATCTTACATTGAATCCCTCATAAAGCATATCCAGTGTATGTTAGCTCCACAATGTCAGTATCCAAACCGAATAGTACAGTCCATTGATGGCCAGCATCAGCCCAGCCCAACGATATTGTGTGTGACTTGAGCTGGAAATCTCTGTGTTAATGTTTGCAGCATTGTTCTCACCATTAACAGCAAAGTCTCTGTACTGAAGGTCTGACATCCTTTTGTAATACCAACTTTTAGATTGTCTAATAAACACAAAATCTTCCCCTCCCCCATTTCTTCAGTTCATTTTTTATAACAGTATGATGAAAACAGTGTGCAACTCACAGTATGGAGCATTGAAATGATGAGTCTCATTTCCACACCCAAGACCAAGTTATTATTAAGTGCAAGGACTTTGAGAATATGCAACTATTTTCCCTTGTATTAATGTTTTGAACTAATAGTCGACTCTCCTGCTCCTCAGATGCTGCCTGAACGGCTGTACTTTTTGAGGACCACACTTTTTGACTCTGATCTTCAGCATCTGCAGCCCTCCCTTTCTCCCTGGTAATATTCACTCATAATCATTTTTGTGGTAACAAATTCACTGTGTTTTTAAACATGTTAGTCAGATATGAGTACATTTTGAATTGCTTACGTCTATCGCAGAGCTCAGTAATGTTGGGTGTGAATGTAATGTCTGTGTGATGCTTGGTATGTAGGCCATGCCTCTGAGAGACTGGCAGGTTATCCCTTCAGCTGTTCACAACAAGCAAGTTATGGAATGAACCCAACCAGCCTGAACTCACAAAACCCAAAGCACAGTGTCCTGCGTTGGGCATGTTTGGACAATATTTTTCAGTTGAATTTGTTCATAGAATATGATTGGGCCAGTAGTTATTGTCTGTCCATTGTTGCCCTTGAGAAGGTAGTGGAGAGCTGCT
>NW_025194847.1:0-4233 GCF_004010195.1 Chiloscyllium plagiosum | reverse complement strand
TGTAGATTAGACGCAATGCTGCCTCTGTGCTTTTCATAGTTCAGGAACTGAACATTGAAGAAGAGGGAGGCAGTGACAGCTAAATGGCTCGTTGTGACTGAATGGTGCCCACTATTGGAGTTCCACATTCCGAAGAAAATCAAGAATATCAACGAGTTTCTCCGAAGCATGTTATGTTTACGAGGGATAGATCTACAGATTCAGGAAAATCTCCTTCCACAGTACTTTCCAAAACTGTGTTCTGTAATCTCTGGCACCAAACAACAGAAATTGCAGTTTCAGAACTGTCATTCAATACGTTTTGAATAGAGGACGTCATGAATTGTTGTGTTTGATTGTTTGTAGCACAAAGAACAATACACCAGATTTCCCTCTGGGAGGTATAACCGAATGGTTTTATCACCGGCTTGTGAATCGTTCTAATCCTACTGCAGAACATTGTTTTTGATTCCAATCCGGTTAAACAATCTGGAATGAAGAGACTGATGGTGATCATTAAGCCATTATTGTTTGTAGGGAAAGCTTCTTTGGTTAACTCATTTCGTCCGTGAACGGACCTGCCCTGTTTACCTGATCCAACTGAAATGTAACTCCAGACCTACAGCGATGTGGCTGACTCTTAACTGCTGTTTGGGCACTTAGTGGTAGGCAATAAATCTAGGCCCAGCCAGTGACGCCTTCACATCTTCAATAAAAAATGCATAAAAGAACAGACCACAAGCCCTTTCAGGCTTGCATCACCACATTTTGCCCTTCCATTCCACAACTGCCTTCAAGTACAGGATCCGTATCTCTCTACTCTTTTTTTCTATTCATGTACTCGTCCAGATGCTTCTTGAACGACGCTATTGTGTCTGCTTGCATCATTTCCTCTGGCAGTGCAACCCAGACACTGATCATCCTTTGTGTGAAAACTGTGCCTTGGCCAACCCTTTCAAACTTTCCCTTTCGCATCTTGAAACTGTGCTCCCGCGAAATCGAGCCTTCTGCCATGAAAAAAATGCTTCATACTTTCTACACTCTCCCAGCTATTTTCAACCCTATACACTTTGACCAGTCGCCTCGCAGACATCTGCATTCAGGGAATATAAACATTTCTTCATAGCAGATTATCAAGCTTTCTTCAAAGTGTAAAATCCCCCAAATCAGACAATATCCTGTCCAAAGATTCCACATCATTCTGGTAAGTTGGTGACCAGAACTGTAAGCAATTTTTGTTCAAAGCCCTTGCAATGATGGCAAGCATGACACAAGCTTTTTTTAAAAAAACTTTATATCCCACTACTCACAAGTTCGTGATTTTTGAATCTACACAATCAAATTCCTTTTTATATCAATACTCCTCAGGTTTCTGCCAATGGTTGTATTATTTCCAACTATTCTGGGCATTCCAAAATGAATCACCTCACATTTGTTGAAGTGTAACTGTATCTGCATTTTTTCTTCCCGTGCCTCAAACTGATGGAAATCCTGCTGTATTTTCTGACAACCACCTCACGATCCGCGACCAGTGGAGTGCCACAAGGATCGATGCTGGGCCCTCTACGTTTTGTCATTTACATAAATGGATGCGAACAAAAGAGCTACAGTTCGTAAGTTTGCAGATGACACCAAAATTGTAGGTGTAGTGGACAGCGAAGAGGGTTACCTCTGATTACAACAGGATATGGATCAGATGGGCCAATGGGCTGAGAAGTGGAAGATGGAGTTTAATTTAGATCAATGCGAGGTGCTGCATATTGGGAAAGCAAATCTTAGCAGGACTTCTACACTTAATTGTAAAGTCCTAGGGAGTGTTGCTGAACTAAGAGCTCCTTGAAAGTGGAGTCGCAGGAATTAAACTAGTAAGGTCGGGGGGGGGGGGGGGGTGTGGTGGTTAGACCCAGCGAGGTAGTGAGGAAACAGATCGATCTGAGGCGGGTGCAGCTGAGAATAGAAGTGAGTCAAACAGTCAGGGCAGGCAGGGACAAGGTTCGACTAATAAATTAAACTGCATTTATTTCAATGCAAGGGGCCTCACAGGGAAGGCAGATGAACTCGGGGCATGGTTGGCAACATGGGACTGGGATATCATAGCAATTACGGAAACATGGCTCGGGGATGTCCAGGACTGGCAGCTTAATATTCCAGTATACAAATGCTACAGGACGGATAGAAATGGGGACAGGAGAGGAGGTGGAGTGGCATTTTGATAAGGGATAGCATTATAGCTGTGCTGAGGGAGGATATTCACGGAAATAAATTACGGAATAAATTTTTGAGTGCGAGCAGCAGCAGAGTTTAAAGGAACCCGGAAGGCTACAGGTAAGGTGAGACAGTCTGTTTTAAAATTACTTACCGGTAGCGGGCAGCGGTGTTTTTTCACTTTTCTCTTCACAGAAAGAGCGGGAGCAGCAGGGGGAAGTGAGGAACACCAGAGGGGCAGCCGGGAATGAAAGCAGTGAGTACAAATACTCACCCTTCGACGCCAACGGTCATTTTGAGTGCGAGCAGCAGCAGAGTGTAAAGGAACCCGAAAGGCGACAGCTAAGGAGAGACAGTTTGTTTTAAAATTACTTACCGGTAGCGGGCAGCGGTGTTTTTTTTTTATTTTCTCTTCACAGAAAGAGCGGGAGCAGCAGGGGGAAGTGACGAAGATCAGAGGGACAGCCGGGTAGGTTTTTTCCCGATAAAAGCGCACAGGAGAAGAACCCGAGGCACTACAGAGGTAGTGCCTCCCACCCGCCCTCCTCCTCTAACCTAATAATAAGACCCGTTGTGGAAAGTAGGTAAGTGCAGCATTTTGCTTGTTCTATTCTTTAGACCTAGTTTTTTTTCACGTTACTTTTAGAGAGATGGCAGTGAAGGCAGTGCTATGTTCCTCTTGCAACATGTTTGCCTCCCACCCGCCCTCCTCCTCTAACCTAATAATAAGACCCGTTGTGGTAAGTAGGTAAGTGCAGCATTTTGCTTGTTCTATTCTTTAGACCTAGTTTTTTTTAACGTTACTTTTAGAGAGATGGCAGTGAAGGCAGTGCTATGTTCCTCTTGCAACATGTTTGAGGTGAGGGATGCCATGGACGTCCCTGCTGATTACACTTGCAGGAAATGCACCCATTTCCAGCTCCTCCAAGACCGTGTTAGGGAACTGGAGCTGGAGGTGGATGAACTTTGGATCATTCGGGAGGCAGAGGGGGTCATAGATCCGAGCTTTAGGGAAGTAGTAACTCCAAAGATTGCAGACAGATGGGTGACAGTGAGGGGGACTGGGAGGAAGCAGCCAGTGCAGGGATCCCCTGCGGCCGTTCCCCTCAAGAACAAGTATACCGCTTTGGATACTTGTGGGGGGGACGACGTACCAGGGGTAAGTAACGGGTCTCAGGCCTCTGGCACGGAGCCTGTCCCCGTTACTCAGAAGTGAAGGGTGGAGAAGAGCAGAGCAATAGTAATTGGGGACTCAATAGTTCGGGTCACAGATAGGCGGTTTTGTGGGAACGAGAGAGACTCACGTTTGGTATGTTGCCTCCCAGGTGCAAGGGTACGTGATGTCTCTGATCGTGTTTTCCGGGTCCTCAAGGGGGAGGGGGAGCAGCCCGAAGTCGTGGTCCACATTGGCACCAATGACATAGGTAGGAGGAGGGCTGAGGATGTTAGGCAGGTTTTCAGGGATCTAGGTTGGAAGCTCAGAGTTAGAATGAACAGAGTTGTTGTCTCTGGTTTGTTACTCGTGCCACGTGACACAGAGTCGAGGAATAGGGAGAGAGAACAGTTAAATGCGTGGCTACAGGGATGGTGCAGGAGGGAGGGATTCCGGTATTTGGATAACTGGGGTTCTTTCTGGGAAAGGTGTTACCTCAATAAACAGGATGGTCTACACTTGAACCTGAGGGGCACCAGTATCCTTGGCGGGAGGTTTGCTAGGGCTCTTGGGGTGTGGGGTTGGGGGCTTAAACTAACTCTGCAGGGGCATGGGAACCCAGACTGTAGCTTTAGGGTGCAGGACCTGGAGTGTAGGTAGGTTAGGAACATGGCATCAATCTCAAAGGAGGGTGCCTGTAAACAGGAAAGTGGCTTGAAGTGTGTATACTTCAATGCAAGAAGTATACGAAATAAGGTAGGTGAACTTGCAGCGTGGGTTGGTACCTGTGACTACGATATTGTGGCTATTACGGAGACATGGGTAGAACAGGGACAGGATTGGTTGTTGCAGTTTCCAGGGTTAAAATGTTTCAGTAGGGTCAGAGGTGGGGGTAA
>NW_025194846.1:0-4233 GCF_004010195.1 Chiloscyllium plagiosum | reverse complement strand
CGCTGTTCCAGCAACACATTTTCAGCTGTAATCAATGGGTATCAGGGGCCAACACTCCAGTGGTTAGAGTCATACTTGGCACAAAGGAAGATGGTTGTGGTTGTGGAGGGTCAGTCATCTCAGCTCCAGGGCATCTCTGCAGGAGTCCCTCGGGGTAGTGTCCTAGGCCCAACAATCTTCAGCTGCTTCATCAATGACATTCCCTCTGTCAGAAGATCAGAAGTGGGGATGTTCACCAATGATTGAACAGTGTTCAGCAGTAGTGACTTCTCAGATACCGAAGCAGTCCATGCTCAAATGCAACAAGACCTGGACAATATCCAGGCTTGAGCCAACAAGTGGCAAGTAGCATTTGCGCCACACAAATGCCAAACAATGACCATCACCCCTTGACATTCAATGGTGTTACCATCACTGAATCGCCACTGTCAACATCCTTGGGTTACCATTGACCAGAAACTCAATTGGACTCCCCACATAAACACAGTGGCTACAAAAGCATGTCAGAGACTAGAGGTAATGTGGCGGGTGACTCACCTCCTGACACCCCAAAGTCTGACCACCATCTACAAGACACAAGTGTGATGAAATATTCCCCACTTGCCTGGATGGATGCTGCTCCAACAACACTCAAGAAGCTTGACACCACCCATGACAAAGCAACCCACTTCATTGTCACTGCATTACAAACATTCGATCCCTCCACGACCGACGCTCAGTAGCAGCAGTGTGTACTATCTACAAGATGCACTGCAGAAATTCATCAAAGATCCTTAGCATCTTCCAAACCCATGACAACTTCCACCTAAAAGGACAAGAGCAGCAGGTACTTGGGAACACCACCACAAGTTCCTCTCCAAGCCACTCACCACCCGGATTTGGAAATATATTGCAGTTGCTTCACAGTCATTGCATCAAAATCCTGGAATTCCCTCCCTACTGGCATTGTAGGTCAACCCACTGCAAGTGGACTGCAGCGGTTCAAGAAGACAGCTCACCACCACCTTCTCAAGGGCAAATAGGGATGGGCTATCAATGCTGGCCAGCATCAATGCCCAAGTCCAACAAATGAATAAAAAAAATCTCTCTCCTTGAAAACCCTGGGTGGAGTCCATCTGGTCCATGTGATTTTTCCACCATCAGACATTTAAGTTTTTCTAGCACTTTCTCCTTGGTGATAGCCATGATACTCACCTCGGCTCCCCAACTCTCTTGAATCTTTGGGATGTTACTCGTGTCTTTAACCGACTCCCTTGTCTGATCCACGCCTCCCCCAGCAGCACACACCCTTCCCACCCGCACCTTCCCCTGCCACCACAAGAAGTGCAAAACCTGCGCCCACACCTCCCACCTCACCTCCATCTTCGGCCACAAAGGATCCTTTCACATCTAACAGAAATTTACCTGTACTTCCATAAATGTCACATACTGTATCTGTTGCACCCGATGTGGTGTCCTCTACACCAGGGAGACAGGACACCAACTTGCAGATCGCTTCGGAGGATACCTCTGGGACACCCGCACCAACCAACCCCACCGCCCCATGGCTGAATATTTTAACTCCCCCTCCCACTCCATCAATGACATGCAGGTCCTGGGCTGCCTCCATCGCCAAACCCTAATCTCCCATCACCTGGAGGAAGAATGCCTTATCTTCTGCCTTGGAATCCTGCAACCACATGGAATTAATATGGATTTCACCAGTTTCCACATTCCCCCTCCCCCCACCTTATCCCAGTCCCAAGCCTCCAACTCGGCACCGCCCTCTTGACCTGTCCATTGCCTTTCCCATCTATCTGCTCCATTCCCCTCTCCGACCTATCACCTCGTACCCACCTTCATCTACCTATCACATTCTCAGCTACCTTTCCCCCAGCCCCAATGCCTCCCCGCCCATTTATCTCTCATCACCCCCGGCCCACAATCCTCATTCCTGATGAAGGACTTAAGCCCGAAATGTCAATTCTCCTGTTCCTTGGATGCTGCCTGACCTGTGCTTTTACAGCACCACACTCTCGACTCTGATCTCCAGCATCTGCCGTCCTCACTTTCTCAGAGTCTTCCACCGTGAAGACTGATGCAAAGTACTAGTTCAGTTCCTCCACCATTTCTTTGTTCCCCATTACTATTATTTCAGCATTACTTTCTAGTGGCCCAATGTCCACTTGTGCCTCTTTTGCTCTTTAAATATCTAAAGAAATTCTTGCAATATTACTGACTAGCTCACTCTCATATATAATCTTCTCCCTCCTTCCTTTATTTTTAGTTGTCCTCTGTTGATCTATGTAAGCTTTCCAATTCCGTGGCTTCCCACTGCCCTTCGCCGCATTATATGCTTTTGTTTTGCTTTTATGCTGTCCCTAACTTCTCTTGTCAGCCATAGTTACCCTGTCCTCCCTTTAGAATGCTTCTTTTTCCAAGGGATGAATCTCTGCTGTGTCTCCTGAATTACTCCAGAAACTCCTGTCGTTTCTGTTCCACTGCTTCCTGCTAGGCTCTTCTCCAATTCTGGCCAGCTCCTCCCTCATGCCTCCGTAGTTACCTTTATTCAACCATAATACCATTACATCTGATTCCAGCTTCTCCCTCTCAAATAGCGGAGTAAATTCTATCGTATTATGGTCACAACCTTCTAAGGATTTCTTCACCTGAAGCTTCCTTATCAAATCTGCCTCATTGCACAACACTAAATCTAGAATTGCCTGTTCCCTATTGGGATCCACCAAAACTGCTCCAAAGAGTCATCTCGTAGACATTCCACAAATTCCTTTTCTTGCAATCCATTACCATCCTGATTTTCCCAGTCCAATGCATGTTGAAACTTCCCCATGATCATTGTAACCTTGCCTTTCTCACACGCCTTTTCTGTCTCCTGGTGTATCTTGTGCCCATATCCTGACTACTGTTTGGAGGCCCTTACATAATTCCCTTTTTTTTAAAATCTTTTGTGGTTCCTCAACTCTACCCACACAGATTCTCCATCATCTGACCTTCCATTGTTTCTTGCTATTATGATGGTGTTGCCCCTTTAACAAGATTATTGTACTCTTTTTTTGAGAGGGGTCATAAAGGCAGAGGTGCCAATATGTCAGAATTGGCTATTTTAATAATGGCTAACAGATACTGCCAAAGTCAACAATCAGAGAAGGCCTTCAGGTTTTTTTAAAAACAGTCGTATAATGAAAGGGGAGTGGCCAGTTCTCCCAGCTCAGTTTTATTTTTGTTTAGTTTACTTTGAAGCTGCTAGTTAAAGAAGGCTGCTGGGGATAAAGGCTCCCAGATTCAACAGAGGTTTCTTGGCAGACTCTCTCTCTCTCTCTGACATCTCTTCTGTAAGAACCTGTGTTTGATTTTACCTTTTTTGCCAAAGGGATGTTTATGGGGATGTTGCAAGGAATTAGAACAGCATTAAGTTGCAGTAGAGTCACTTGGGTTTTCAGATAGGTTAAGTTATTCTCTATTCTGTTCTCTTGCTCATGTTTCATTTGGTAGTCTGGAAATAAATTCTGTTTTGTTTAAAACTATGTGGTTTGACCAGCTGTATCACTTCTGGAATATCCATCTTACACCTGCTTAAAACAAGCAAAGTTAGGGTCTAGGCTACTTTCCTGATATGTTTTGAGGGGCTTTGGTCTGGTCCATAACGCTATTGATTTAAATTCATTTCTCACTCATAAGGCAACCCCACCCCTTCTGCCGATCTGCCTCTCTTTTCATAAGATGTATATCCTTGGATTTTTAGCTCCCAGTCCTGATCCCCTTATAGCCATGTGTCTGTAGTGTCCACCACATCATACCTGCCAATTTTGATCTGCTCCACAATTTCATTTATCTTATTTCATATACTGCGTGCATTCAAATACAACAACTTCAGCCCTGTATTTACCACGACTAGTCTCAATGTCATTCCTTTATCCGATGAGCTTGAGGTTAGATTCTCAACTCTTTCCAAACACTCTGTCCTATTTTATGTTCTGGAGACTTGAATAAAGTCTCCTGAGTTCTCCTTTCATAGAATCATAAATCCATACAATGTGGAAAAAGGCCCTTCAGCCCAACAAGTCTATACCAATCCTCCAAAGAATAACCCACCGAGACACATTCCCCTACCCTATTATCCTATGTTTACCCCTGACTAACACACCTCACCTACAAATCCCTGAACAGTATGGGCAACTTAGCATGGCCAATTCACCTGACCTGCACATTTTTGGGAGGAAACCGGAGCACCTG
>NW_025194845.1:2858-4232 GCF_004010195.1 Chiloscyllium plagiosum | reverse complement strand
CCACTGTGTCAGTGTTACATTATTAACACAGTTCTATCACCAATCGACTGTGTCAGTGTTACATTATTAACACAGCTCCATCACCAATCCACTGTGTCAGTGTTACATTATTAACACAGCTCTATCACCAATCCACTGTGTCAGTGTTACAATATAATACAGCTCTACCACCAATCCACTGTGTCAGTGTAACATTGTTAAAAAAGCTCCATCAAAATTCTACCGTGTCAGTGTTACATTATTAATACAGCTCCATCGCCAATCCACTGTCTCAGTGTTACAATATAATACAGCTCGATCACCAATCCACTGTATCAGTGTGACATTATTAACCCAGCTCCATCACCAATCCACTGTGTTAGATGTACATCATTAATAGAGACATATAAGATAATCAGAGGGTTAGATAGGTGGATACGTGGATGGCAAACACATGGGGACACAACTGTAAAGTGAGAGAGATAGGTATAAGGCAGATGTCAGAGGAAGTTTTGTTATTCAGAGAGTAGTAAGGGTATGGAATGCTTTCCCTGCAACGGGAGTAGATTTGCGAAGTGTAAGTGCATTTAAGTCTTCTTTGGACAGGCATATGGATGTACATGGAATAGTGTCGGTGCGATGGGCTTCAGAATAGTATGACACGGCAGCACAACATCGAGGGTCGAAGGGCCTGAACTGTGCTGTAATGTTCTATGTTCCAGAACATAGAACAATAGAACATAGAACAATACAGCACAGAACAGGCCCTTCGGCCCACGATGTTGTGCCGAACATTTGTCCTAGCTTAAGCACCTATCCAATTGCCGCTTAAAGGTCACCAATGATGCTGACTCTACCACTCTCACAGGCAGCGTTTTCCATGCCGCCACCACTCTCTGGGTAAAGGACCTACCCCTGACATCTCCCCTATACCTTCCATCCTTCATCTTAAATTTATGTCCCCTTGTAACACTCTGTTGCACTCGGGGAAAATGACTGCCTACACTATCTATTCCTCTGATCATCTTATACACCTCTATCAAGTCACCCCTCATCCTTCGTCGTTCCAATGAGAAAAGGCCTAGCACTCTCAACCTATCCTCGTACGACCTATTCTCCATTCCAGGCAACATCCTGGTAAATCTTCTCTGCACCCTCTCCAAAGCTCCCACATCTTTCCTAAAGTGAGGCGACCAGAAATGCACACAGTACTCCAAATGTGGCCTAAACAAAGTCCTGTACAGTTGCAACATCACTTCACAACTCTTGAATTCAATCCCTCTGCTAATGAACGATAATACTCCATAGGCCTTCCTAATGAAAATAACCCTAATCTACTCAACCTCTCTTCATAGCTAGCGCCCTCCATACCAGGCAACATCCTGGTAAACATCC
>NW_025194845.1:0-2360 GCF_004010195.1 Chiloscyllium plagiosum | reverse complement strand
CACTGTTTCAGTGTTACATTATTAACACAGCCCTATCACTAAGGCATTGTGTCTCTGTTACAATATTAAAACAGCTCTACCACCAATCCATTGCGTCAGCATTACAGTATTAAAACAGCTCTATCAACAATCCACTGTGTCAGTGTTACGTTATTAATACAGTTCCCTCATCAATCCACTGTGCCAGTGTTACCTTATTAACACAGCTCTATCACCAATCCACTGTGTCAGTGTAACATTATTAATACAGCTTGATCACCAATCCTCCATGTCAGTGTTACAATATTGACCCACCTCTATCACCAATATACTGCGTCAGTGTTACATTATTAACACTGCGCCATCACCAATCCACTGTGTCAGTGTAACATTATTAATACAGCTCCATCACCAATCCACTGTGTCAGTGTTACATTATTAACACAGCTCTATCACCAATCCACTGTGTCAGTGTTACATTATTAACACAGCTCGATCACCAATCCACTGTGTCGGTGTTACATTATTAACACAGCTCCATCACCAATCAACTCTGTCAGTGTTACATTATTAACACAGCTCTATCACCAATCCACTGTGTCAGTGTTACATTATTAACACAGCTCTATCACCAATCAACTCTGTCAGTGTTACATTATTAACACAGCTCCATCACCAATCCACTGTGTCAGTGTTACATTATTAACACAGCTCCATCACCAATCCACTGTGTCAATGTTACATTATTAACACAGCTCTATCACCAATCAACTCCGTCAGTGTTACATTATTAACACAGCTCTCTCACCAATCCACTGTGTCAGTGTTACACTATTAATACAGCTCTATCACCAATCCACTGTGTCAGTGTTACATTATTAACTCAACTCTATCACCAATCCATTGTGTCAGTGTTACATTATTGATCCACCTCTATCACCAATCCACTGTGTCAGTGTTACATTAACACAGCTCTATCACCAATCCACTGTGTCAGTGTTACATTATTAACACAGCTCTATCACCAATCCACTGTGTCAGCGTTACATTATTAACACAGCTTCGTCACCAATTCTCTGTGTCAGTGTTACATGATTGATCCACCTCTATCACCAATCCACTGTGTCAGTGTTACATTATTAATGCAGCTTGTCACCAATCCACTGTGACAGTGGTACATTATTCACACAGCTCTATCACCAATCCACTATGTCAGTGTTACAACATTAATACAGCGCGATAACCAATCCACTGTGTCAGTGTTACATTATAAATACAGCTCCCACACCAATGCACTGTGTCAGTGTTACATTATTAACACAGCTCTATCACCAATCCACTGTGTCAGCGTTACATTATTAATACAGTTCCATCACCAATCCACTGTGTCAGTGTTACATTATTAACACAGCTCTATCACCAATCCACTGTGTCAGTGTTACATTATTAACTCAGCTCTATCACCAATCCACTGTGTCAGCGTTACATTATTAACACAATTCTGTCATCTACTCACTGTGTCAGCGTTACAATATTATTCCAGCTCTATCACTCATGCGTGGCATCAGTGTTACATTATTAACACAGCTCTATCACCAATCCACTGTGTCAGTGTTACATTATTAACACAGCTCTATCACCAATCCACTGTGACAGTGTAACATTATTAACACAGCTCTATCATCAATCCACTGTGTCAGTGTTACATATTTTGTACAGGTCTATCGTCAATCCACTGTGTCAGGGTTACATTATTAACACAGCGCAATCACCAATCCACTGTGTCAGTGTTACATTATTAACACAGTTCTATCACCAATCCACTGTGTCAGTGTGACATTATTAATACAGCACCATCACCAATCCACTGTGTCAATGTTACATTATTAATACTGCTCTATCACCAATCCACTGTGTCAGTGTTACATTATTAATACAGTTTCATCACCAATCCACTGTGTCAGTGTAACATTATTAACACAGCTCTATCACCAATCCACTGTCAGTGTGACATTATTAATACTGCTTTCTCACCAATCCACTGTGTTAGTATTACATTATTAGTACAGTTTCATCACCAATCCACTGTGTCAGTGTAACATTATTAACACAGCCCCATCACCAATCCATTGCATCAGTGTTACATTATTAATACAGCTCTCTCACCAATCCACTGTGTCAGTGTTACATTATTAACACAGCTCTATCACCAATACACTGTCAGTGATACATTATTAACACAGCTCTATAACCTGGTGTTGTGTGATTTTTAACAATCCACTGTGTCAGTGTTACATTATTAACACAGCTCTGTCACCAATCCACTGTGTCAGTGTTATATTATTATCCCAGCTCTATCACCAATCCACTGTGTCAGTGTT
>NW_025194844.1:0-4232 GCF_004010195.1 Chiloscyllium plagiosum | reverse complement strand
TTACTGTGGTCAGAGAACTTCAGAATTAATACAACACAGAAGGACGCCATTCAGCCCACCATGCGTTCATGAGCTCACCATAATGACAACTTGAAAATAGATGGAATGATCGGAGCTAGACTGCGAGGGAAAGGAATAAACAGAGAGAAAGACAGTGAAGTGAGATATAGGGTTTAATTACAAAAGCCGAATTAAAAGAGGCGGTAAGAGTACAGAACTCAGGAGAGGTTATTCAAATCTCAAGCACAGGCACAATTAGGATAGAGCATCTGGAAATGTTTAACATATCAAACTTCAAGCGTCCTGCACAAATGAATGACAATGAGAAGACGGACGGTTAATGCAGGACTGAAGGGATTGCAACTGAATGCATGCTGTATAAGGAATAAGGTAAATGAGCTTGTGGCACAGAATTAAATCGGAAGGTATGAAGAGATGGGTGCAAGGGGATCTGAATATTTAAGAATATTTAATCTATTGAAAAGACAGGCAGGTGGGCAGAGGGAGTGGATTTGCATTATTAGTAAGATATTAAATTAAATCAATAGTAAGAAAGTAAGTAAGGTCAGATGGTGTAGAATCTGCCTGGGTAGAATGGAGGAACCACAAAGGTATGACAACCACAGTGGAATTCTTGTTCAGGCTCCAAAGAGTAGTCAGGAGCTGGGACACAAGATACACCAGGAGACAGGAAAAATGTGTAGGAAAGGCAAAGTACAGTAATTATAGGTGATTTCAGTATGCAGGGGAACTAGGAACATTAGATTGGTTGTGGTTCACAAGAAAAGGAATTTTAGGGATGTTTATGAGATAGCTTTTTGGAGCAACGTCTGGAGGAGCGCACTCGGGAACAAATGATACTGGATTTAATGACGCAGGATTCGTAAGGGAGATAAGAGTGAAGATAAATTTCGGAAGCAATTGTCAGAACATGGTTGAATTTATTCTACAATTTGAGAGAGAGAGAAGATAGGATCAGAGGTAACAGTATTTCAGCTGAATAAAGGCAACTACAGAGGCATAATGGAGAAGCTGGGTAGAATTGACTGGGAGAGGAATCAAGCATGAAATACAGGGAACAGCAATGTGAACAGATTCCAAGATTAATTCAGGAGACACAGCAGAGATTATTGCCGAGGAATGGAGGCATGGTACAGGGAGGATGAGACAGCCAGAGCTGACGAAGGAAGTCAGGGATTGCATACAAGCAAACGATCAAGCTTATAATGTGGTGAGGGGCAGTGGGAAACTAGAGAATTGGGAAACGTACAAAGACTAACAGAGGGCAAAAAAAGATTAGATATGAGAGGTACGCTAACCAGTAATAGAAAGGAGACTGTAAGAGGTTCTTTAGATATATAAAGTGCAAAAGAGAGGCAAAAGTGAATATGGACTACTGGAAGATGATGCTGGAGAGACAGTAGTGGCAACAAAGAAATGAATGAGGGAATTTGCATAAATGTTCATGGTGGAAAACACGAGTAATTTCCCAAAGATTGAAGACAGTGAGAAGGCAGAGCTGAGTATGGAGGTCATCATCAAGAAGAACAAGCTAGAAAACTGAATGGCCTGAATTTGGATAAATCACCTGAACCATATAGACTGCACCCCAGCATTGTAAGTGAGATAGCTGAAGAGGCAGTGAAGTTGAAAGTGGTAATCTTTCAGGAATGAGTAAAATCAGGAAAGACTGGAAAATGCTAATGTGACACTCTATTTAATAAAGGAGTTTGGCAGAAGATGGAAAATTACAGACTGATTAGCCTAACCTTGGTTGTGGGTAACATCCTGGAATCCATCGTGAAGGGTGTAATTTCTGAATACTTGGAAGTATTTAGTAAAATAGTGCAAAGTCATCATTGTTTCATCAGTGGGAGTTCATGCCTGACAAATCTGTTGGAATACTTTGAGGGAGTAACAATCAGATTTCACTAAGGAGAACCAGTAGATGTTGTCCACTTTCTTCTCAAAAATCCTTTGGTAAGGTGCCAGGCAGGACGCTATTGAGAAAGATTAGGGACCCTGGTGGTACAGACAAGATACGATCTTGGATAGATGCATGGCTGTCTGACAGAAAGCAGAGAGTGGGGATTAAAGTGTCCTTCCCAGGATGGCATCCAGTGACAAGTGGTATTGCTCAAGTCTCAGTGTTGGGACCACAAAATTCGCTTTGTGCATCAATGATCTACATTAAGGAACTGAGAGCATTCTGGCTAAGTTTTCAAACAGTGTAAAGATGGAATAGAGGGATAGATAGCATCGAAGAGGTAGTTCGGCAGCAGGACGGTGCACTAGTACCCTCTAGTTCCCCTCTGATGCTCACCTTCCATAGCATCAACATCAGGATACAACGCATCATTCTCCACAATTTCTGCCACCAACAGTCAGACCACACCACCAGACATATACTTCCCTCCTCACCCCTATCAGATTTCTGAAGAGACCATTCCCTTCACGACTCCTTCGTTAGGTTCACGAGTCCCCCCTCCCACACGCCATTGCAAGAGGTATGAAACCTGTGTCATCAACTTCCTCCTCACCTCCATCCAAGGCCCCAAAGGATCCTTCCAATCAGGCAGAGAATATCCTGTGCATCCAACCACCTCATCTACTCTGTCCATTGCTCCTGGTCTCCTCTACAGTGGGAAGACAGGAAATCAGCTTGCAGAACGGTTCAGGGAACACTCTCCATCACATACCCAACAACCCCACTTCCCTGCGCCTGAATACTTCTCCTCTCCCTATCACTCTTCCAAGGACATGAAAGTTATTGGCTTCCTCCACTGCCATATTCTAGCCACCAGACGTCTGGAGGAAGAGCGCATCGTCTTCCATCTTGGAAAACTTCAACCACGCGGTATACAGCGCAATGTCACCAGTTTCCCCATCTCCCCTCCCTCCACCTGAACCCATATCTAATCCACCAACTAAGCACCGCCTGTTGAACTGTCCTACCTGTCTATCTTGCTTCCCATCTATCCACTCCACCTTCCACTCTCACCATTCATCTTCATTTAGCCATCGTCTTCCAAGCTGCCTTCCAGCCCCTCCTATTCATCTCGCAACCCTCTTTTGCCCACCCACTTCATTCTTGATAAAGGCTTTATGGCTGAAACGTCGAATATCCTGTTCCTCAGAGTCCGCCTGAACTGGCTGTGAAAATGTTTCTATGAATGAAAAACTTAACATAAGAAGAACTTCTGAGGGCTCTGGATCTATATTTGATGGAGTTCAGAAGGATGTTAGGAGGTCTAATTGAAACTTTCAGAATATTGAATGAGCTGGACAGGGTGCATTTTGGGAAGATATTTCCAATGGAGGGGAGACTAGGACCCGAGGGGACAGAGTAAAAAGAAGACCTTTTCAAACACAGATAAAGACGAACCTCTTCAGTCAGAGAGTGGTGAATGTAGGGAATTCACTGCTACAGAAGGCTGTCGAGGCGAGGTAATTGAGTATATTTAAGAGTAAGACAGATAGGTTCTTGATTGTAATGGGGATGAAGGGCTACAGATAGAAAGTGGAAGAATGGGGTTGAGAAGGTTAACAGCCATCATTGAATGACGGAGCAGGCTCAATGGGCTGAAAGGCCAAATTTCTGGTCCAATGTTTTCTGTTCGTATGGTTAGTATTGGCTCTCCTCGTTCCTCATTGGAGATGTCTCCTGGAATTTGATCATCTTGTGCTTTATAAAGAGTAACATCCCAATGCTGATGACTTGAAATATTATGTTCCCTCCCTCCATCCTGGGAAGGACACTTTAATCCCCACTCTCTGCTTTCTGTCAGACAGCCATGTCCCCAATATCATAATCGCACTGAAATTAAAAACCAATGCATGGTACTTAATCACAATTGACATCGACAACATTAACAGCATGATCCTCACCTGCCCTCTCTGATCCTCGACTAGCCATTTGAATTGTGTGTCACATCATATTCTCTGTTAGTATATCCATGCCATTTGTCTGTTATAACGCATGATGTCATAGGCACATTTGCCTGTTAGATTATGGACTAGAAATGTTCTCTCCATATTTTACTGACATTATAATCACTGATCAGAAGTTACCGACTGTATGTTTCCATTTATAAACGGAGAAACTTGTTTATGTTCTGACAATCCTTTGACATTACTCTCATATCCAAGGTAGATTGAATGATTACATGCAAACAATCTGCCATCTCTAATGTTCCTTGCCTCAGCCACCTCCACATATTCCAAGCTAAATG
>NW_025194843.1:1513-4231 GCF_004010195.1 Chiloscyllium plagiosum | reverse complement strand
ATCTACTACAAACCGACCGACTCCCACAGCTACTTTAGTAAGTCATTAAGAAAAGGGGGGGGGCTTGGATTTGTGAAAGGTTTTTGTTTATTGTTCACTATTAGATTCCCTACAGTGTGGAAACAGGCCCTTCGGCCCAACAAGTCCACACCGACCCTCCGAACAGCAACTCACCCAGACCCATTCCCCTACATTTACCCCTTCACCTAACACTATGGGCAATTTAGCATGGCCAATTCACCTGACCTGCACATCTTTGGAATGTGGGAGGAAACCGGAGCACCCGGAGGAAACCCACGCAGACACGGGGAGAACGTGCAAACTCCACACAGTCAGTCGCCCGAGGGTGGGATCGAACTGAGACCCTGGTGCTGTGAGGCAGCGGTGCCGAAGAGTTCAGAAAATAAATTGTTACTGATCTTTAAACAGTGAAAATGAGGGGTTCTCTGTCAATTACGAGGCGGGGTGTTTAGTTTTAATTAACAGAGGGGTTCCACCTCCATGTCGCAGTGAGAGGCAGTCCAACCATTCCTGACAAACACGGGATGCACGAGGGCAGACCTACCTCAGTTGGACAAAACACCAGGATGATATTCTCGGACAAAACCGGATGTCCACAGGCAGACACGTCAAAGGGTTACAAGGACAGAAATTGCTGGAAAAGCTCAGCAGGTCGGGGGGGGGCGAGAGAGAGAGAAAGCAGAGTTAACGCTGCAGGTCAAGTGACCCCACCCCCCCTCCAATTCCCGTCAGACGACAGAACAAGTTCTGACAAGCAAACCCAGAATGTCGAACGACACTCGTAAGTGAGCCATCGAGAGCGACGAGCAGCATTTCAAGGCGATAAAACCAGTCAATTCGACACCTCCGATTGGTCAAGTGAACAAAGAAAGCTTACAGCCCAGGAACAGGCCCTTCGGCCCTCCAAGCCTGGGCCGATCCAAATCCACTGTCTAAACCTGTCGCCCAATTCCTAAGCATCTGTATCCCTCTGCTCCCCACCTCCCCATGCATCTGTCCAGACGCATCTTAAATGAATCTACCGTGCCTATCTCTACCACCTCTGCTGGCAACACATTCCAAACGCCCACCACCCTCTGTGTGAAGTACTTACCGTGTGTATCCCCCTTAAACTTTCCACCTCTCACCTTGAAAGTGTGGCCTCTCGTTATTGAATCCTTCACCCTGGAAAAAAGCTCTTCTAATGAAAACAATCCTAACCTACTCAACCTCTCTTCATAGCTCGCACCTTCCATACCAGGCAACATCCTCGTAAACCTTCTCTGCACCCTCTCCAAAGCGTCCACATCTTTTTGGTAATGTGGCGACCAGAACTGTACACAGTATTCTAAATGCGGCCGAACCAATGTCTTGTACAATTTTAACATGATCTGCCAGCTCTTATACTCAACATCCCGTCCAATGAAGGCAAGCAAACCATATGCCTTCTTGACCACTCTATCCACTTATGCAGCAACCTTCAGGGTACAATGGACCTGCACTCCCAGACCTCTCTGCCCATCAACTTTTCCCAAGGTTCTTCTGTTTACTGTATAAGTCCTTGGAAAGTTCCAGAAGATAGCCAGGAGGGTGCAGGAATGCAGCCTGGCAGGACTCGGTGGTGGGGAGTCCCCACTCTCCAACCGACCACAGGTACATCGGGAGACAGCAAGGACCACAGCAGTTTGCTGTCTGACCAGACAGAGAGAGACTCAACCTGTGACAAGAGGAATGGACTGAGTTACAATTATCTGGGAAGTATTTTAAATTTCTAAAGATTGGGCACGTTGGAAATAGAGCTGTTAGAAGTGTAATGTTTAACTCTTAACATTTACCACCTTCTCAATAAAGTCACAATCTGTTTCACTGACTGAGTCCTGTGATCCTTTCCTGCTACACTCTCAGGTGCCTGGGTAAATTAATACTCATAGAATCCCTACAGTGTGGACGGTGGGAGGAAACCGGAGCACCCGGAGGAAACCCACGCAGACATGGGGAGAACGTGCAAACTCCACATAGACAGTCGCCCGAGGCTGGAATCGAACCCAGGTCCCTGGCATGGTGAGGCAGCAGTGCCAACCCACTGAGCTAAATTGTCCCATGCTAAGCTGCCTCGATACTGTATACAGTGGTCAAAGAATCTGCAAGCTCTTACTGACACCCTATTCCAAACAAGACCAGTCTGTCACCCATTCTGTTCCCCACCCAGGTATAACTGTTGTTCAGATGTGGCATTCTTGCAACAGTGTCCTGATGAGTGTCAGAGAGGAAACAATTTTGGACTGTTCCCTCCCACCTTTGGCATCAGTTCCCCCATAGTCACATCTGAATCATCAGTGGACTGAGAAGTGGCAGGTGGAGTTTGCACATTCTCCCCGTGTCTGCGTGGGTTTCCTCCGGGTGCTCCGGTTTCCTCCCACAGTCCAAAGATGTGCAGGTCAGGTGAATTGGCTATGCTAAATTGCCCGTAGTGTTAGGTAAAAGGGGCAAATGTAGGGCAATGGGTGGGTTGCGCTTCGGCGGGTCGGTATGGATTGTTGGGCCGAAGGGCCTGTTTCCACACTGTAAGTAATCTAATCTAAAAAAGTAATCTAATCTAATCTAATTTAGATAAACGTGAGGTGAAATGATTTGGATGTGATCATAAGAGGTACAGTTAGTAGGTTTGCAGGTGACACCAAAACTGGAGATGTAGTGGACAGCGAAGAGGGTTACCTC
>NW_025194843.1:0-1195 GCF_004010195.1 Chiloscyllium plagiosum | reverse complement strand
GGGGCCCCTGTTGGAATATTGTGTTCAATCCCGGTCTCCCCGCTACAGGAAGGATGTTGTGGAAGGGGTTCGGAAAAGATTGACAAGGATGTTGGAGGGTTTGAGCTACAGGGAGAGGCTGGACAGGCTGGGGCTGTTTTCCCTGGAGCGTCGGAGGCTGAGGGGTGACCTTATAGAGGTTTATAAAATCACGAGGGTGGGGTAAATAGACAAGGTCTTTTCCCCCCTGGGGTGGGGGGAGTCCAGAACTAGAGGGGGCACAGGTTGACATTGTGCTATCCCCCCCATTTCCTGAAGGAATGGCCTCCTTCACTCTGAGTGGGGGGGGATGGGAGAGAAAGGGGCGATGTGCGCAGGTGCAGTGCCGGCGGTACGGCTCCGCGCGGGGGATGGGAGAGAAAGGGGCGATGTGCGCAGGTGCAGTGCCGGCGGTACGGCTCCGCGCGGGGATGGGAGAGAAAGTGGCGATGTGCGCAGGTCCAGTACCGGCGGTACGGCTCCGCGCGGGGGATGGGAGAGAAAGGGGCGATGTGCGCAGGGTGTGTGTGTGGGGGCGCACGCGTCGGGTCACCGCTTCCCACGTGACACCCCACTGCCGCCCATAATACGTCACCAAAGTGGGCGGGGTCCCTTTTCGTCGACGTCGTCGGTCGGGTGAGGGACAGGTAGGCCGCGCGCGGGGGACGTTGGAGGGGGGCAAAAAGACGGCACTGCGCAGCCGCCACGGGGGGAGAGGGAGAGGGAGAGAGAGAGAGAGAGAGACAGACAGACACAGACACACAGAGAGAGACGTTGGCCGCGCTCGCGCGCGTCCGCCGTCGGACCTTCGGCGGCGAGCGGAATCCTGCAGGCGTGCCGGCACTGCGCAGCCGTCCTCTCCGGGTGGTGACGCCGGCGAGTGGCGGGAGGGCGCAGCCGCAGTGACGGCGTGGCGGCTCGTGACGGGCAGACGCGCAGCCGCGCTGAGGGGGAATTCGGTGGCGCGAAGCGAGGGGAGGGGCCGAGCCGCGGACGGCGCGGGCGCCCGCCTGCCGTGAAGGCGCAGGCGCGTCGGGGGCGAGTGGGCGTGGCCCGCCGTAACTGCGCGGCCGCGGGCGCCCGTCTGCCGTGAAGGCGCAGGCGCGTCGGGGGCGAGTGGTCGCGGCCCGCCGTCCGTGCGCAGCCGCGGGCGCCCGCCTGCCGTGAAGGCGCAGGC
>NW_025194842.1:2191-4231 GCF_004010195.1 Chiloscyllium plagiosum | reverse complement strand
AAACGAAGTCGTGAGCAAGTTTTAACTATTATGAGCAATTTGTAACACCATCTCTCCCATTCATTTCATTCAGTTTTGATCTGTTCGTCAACTCTCCGTTAGAATGACCCAGGGGCATAGACCAAAAGGATTTCTGTTTTTGTACCCTTTGCCATATTTACCAGCTTCCTATGCCGATAGTTGATTTATATTTAATGTCGGTTTGAAACTGAATATTCCTTGGATTCCGCTGATTTTGATTGATTTGACAAGTTACAAATATGCTGCGGAGCCAACGTTGCTGCACAAAAGTATTTATGCACATGGATACGCAGAAGAAAAAAAGACTGGTATCAGCTAAAGTATGTTGTGAAATATCGAGTTCCCAAAAGAATTCAATTGTTCAGTCAATTCAAGTTACTGAGAACCAACAGCAAAACTAAACGTAATAGAACGATGAGTCCACTGCAGGAATAGACCGAACGAGATGGACGAGTAGCAACGCGACAGCACTCCTTTGTTGATGTGCAAGGAATGAAACCATCAGATGGCCTGCATGTAATATCTCCGACCCGCTAAGCATATTTACAATTTTCTGCATTTGTTTTGAAAATAGAATAGACTCAAAGAAGCAAACAGCCGGAAGAAAAATAATTTTGTCAAAAACCATCATGAGACTTCATCTCGAACAGTTGTGCTATCCATACAGATGTGAAATAAACTTTCAGTGAAGATGCTCAGCACCACAGTCAAACATTCCACCCCTCCACCACTGGCAATCAGTAACAGCAGTCTGTACCATTGACGAGATGCAAAGCAGAAATTAACCAAGTATCCTAACAGAGCAGCTTCCACGTTCACATCTCTATCACATTAAATGCCAAGCACAGTGGATGCAGAAGAACACCACCAGTTAACAATTACAGATTCAGCCACTCACCACGCTGGCTTGGAAAAAATCCAGGTTGCACAACTGACATTGGTTAAAACTCCTCGAACTCCTGTGCTTACATCATTATGTGTTTTACTGCACCAACCGAATTGAAGGCCTGAATGACCGCAGCTAACCAACAATTTCTCCAGACCCGCTGTGTGTGGGCAACAAATGCCTGCCAAGTCAGAAGTGCCACAAGCCCATTAATGGACTACAAAATCAGTTTCAATATTTATGCCATGGCCACTGCCACATATTCTAAGGGGGCAGAAAATTAACAGGCGATATCTTTGAAATGTATAAGGTCATGAAGGGGAAAGGCTTGATAGAGTAGATCCTGAAAATTATTCCTGTCGGTCTGGCAATCTGAAACAAAATAACGTAATCTCAGGATAAGGAGAAAGTTTTACGAACTGAGATGAAGTAAAAGCATTTTGGTCAAAGGATCTCAAAGTCTTTGGTATCGTCGGTCCATAATGATCATAGTCCCTCCCTCACTGAGTACGTTTCAGATTGGAATAGACTATTTCGTGGTGTCTTAGGCAATCACAGGTAATGGGGAGTGATCAGGATTTGAAGTCTAAAATCATTGACAGCAGTTCGCCTCTTGCACCAATTTTCTGGACTCTTGTGTTCTTTCATGAACCAACCACCAACCCTTTTAAATTTAATCTCTGCTTCCACCCTATCACTAATCAGCTTATTCCTTCTTCAGCACTCCACATATTCCAATTGCTTTAAAGGAATATCACTTTACTAGCTCCATCAGTTCTGCTGAAATCCGCCATAACCAAAGGATTGTTAACGATGATTAAAGTATTCCCTTCACTCTCTGTAGATATTGCCTAACATTGTCAGTTTTATCAACATTGCCTATTTCAGAGGCAATGAGTCTACCTTTCCCTTTTTCTATGAGAGGTCGCATTCTCCACTCCAAATCATTGGCAGTTTATTTCTTCACAGATAAAACAGTTGCCACAAAGGAACATCAAAGACTTTATGAACTATGGGGCCTTACATCGGATAAACATGCCAATCGGCAGCAGAAGACCGAAATTACGATAGCATGTATTTTAACGCTTGGTTCATGCTATCTCCGGGTAGAACATGGTGTTTCAACAGTCCGT
>NW_025194842.1:0-955 GCF_004010195.1 Chiloscyllium plagiosum | reverse complement strand
GAGATAGAGAGTGAGAAAGAGAGAGAGAGAGAGTGGAGAAAGAGAGAAAGAGAGTGAGAAAAAGAGCGAGAGAGAAATCAGCCTGATTCCTCTTGCTGATAACAGTCCAATGATTCCTGGGTAAGAGAAAGCTGTACTGAGCCAGTGTTCCGGCTCCCAATCACTGTCCAGTGATGCTTGGATTAGAGACAGCGATGGGCAAAAAAGCCAGGGTTTCCACGCCTGATCACTATCCAGTGTCTCACTCCAGAAACTGAGTTGTAAAACAGTACAGATATGGATATCCTGATTAATTATGAGTGACAGATTTCACTTCAAGATGAAAGGATCGCCAACTTGGAGCTTCTAAACACATTCTGTGTATGAAGCTATCGCACTGTGCTTCTGTGAAACGGATACCATCTGAACAGTATGATGACAAATAAAGTGTCAGGCCTTATGCATTCAATTTCTTCAATCGGAACTTTGCACTTTGAGTGGCACCGAACACATTAGATACAAGGCAGATTTCTCTCTACATTACCCTGATAATGTGTCACCTCCATCTTCAACGCAGTATCAACAGTGAGAGCTTCTGGAACAGTTACAGCATACTGTTAGATGCCGAGCTGCTTCGATGTTCCTCGAAAGTTTATGCTTCATTTTATACCTAGTGTCAGCATTGAACGCTCCCAGGGCATGTATAGCAAGATTTAGATACAGTGGTTAGCTTGCTGTACGTTGCCCTGACTGTGTGTCATCGAGTCATAGCATCATGCACACAAAAACAGGGCCTTCGGTCCAACTCATCGACATTGACTAGATATCTAAAACTGAACTAGTCAGATTTGCCAGCATTTAGCCCATATCAATGTAAAACATTTCTATTCATATACTGGTCTAGATGACTTTTAAATGTTGTAACTGACCCGCCTCCACCACATCCTCTTGTAGCTCATTCTACACACATACCACC
>NW_025194841.1:1529-4231 GCF_004010195.1 Chiloscyllium plagiosum | reverse complement strand
AAGGCACTTTTTGCATGAGACAAGGACTCAATAATCTGGGTCAGAGATTGAAGGTAACACAGACATGGACACATAGAAACTGCTGCAGGAGTTGACCATTCGGCCCTTTGAGCCTGCTCTGTCATTCAGTATCAAAGCCATATTCCTGCTTTCTCCCTATTCCCTTCGTGCTGTTAAAATGCACACAATTATCTCTCTCTCTTTTTTCAACATATTCAGTTCCTTATCCTCCACAGCCTTCAGTGAAGAGAATTCCACAGGTTGAACACCCTCTGTATGAAGAAATGTTTCCTCATCTCAGTCCGAAATGGTCTACCCCATATCCCTCTGAGACTGTGTCCCCTGGTTCCAGACTCCCCATCCAGGGGAAACCTCCTCCCTGCCCAGCCCTGTTAGAATTTTATACATCCATCTGAATTCGAGTGAATCCAGGCCCAGTCGAGTTCGAGAGAGAGAGGTGAGTTGAGGCGAACTGTTTTCACCCAGAGGGTGGTGGGAGTCTGGAACTCACTGACTGAAAGGCTGGTTGACTCACAAACTCTCGTGACATTGGAGCAGTGTTTAGATATTCCCTTGTGTTGCTGTCGGCTCCAGGGTAATGGGCCAAGAGCTGGAGGATGGGATTAGTGTCATCAGATCGCTGTTTAACAGCACAGATACAATGGGCCAAATGGCCTCATTCACTGCTGTTCACATCAATGACTCTCTGAGACAGTGAGAAAGAGAGAGAGACGAGGAAGTGCGAAAGACTGATGTGGCTGTCTCTGCCCGATGCCATTTACATACTGAGGAACACCCAGTCAAACTCTCACAAGCTGCAGCTTTATAAAGCAGAGCCCAGTGAAGGGATAGTTTATCAGGAACCAGGCACAGGGACAGGAGCACACACCATGATTTCACACATCCAGCTGATCTGGCCCCTGGCATTCTGTGTCGCAGGTACAAATCTCTCTCCTTCCACCTTGAATCTTTAGCTGCTCTCCATTTCACTCCAATTCCACTGACTTGTGATTGAAGGGAAAATGCTGAAACCAGAGGAATGCTCAGTGTCTCCAACAATCTCTCATTTGAAAGGCTCTTTCTGTGACAGTTCTGACTTCACTGTGTTTCTCTCTGACCCCTCAGGTATCAGTGGGGACATCACCATGACCCAGTCTCCCCCGGTGCTGTCAGTAGGACTGGGCCAGACCGCAACCATCACCTGTACGGCCAGTCAAAGCATTAGCAGCTACCTTGCTTGGTACCAGCAGCGAGAAGGTCAGAAACCCTCTTTCCTGATCGACAGTGCAACAACTCGATTCACAGGAGTCTCCAATCGATTCACCGGTAGTGGATCAGGGACCAGTTTTACTCTGAAAATCAGCAACGTTCAGAATGAGGATGTTGCTGACTATTACTGTCAGCAGCATTACAGCTGGCCTTCACAGTGATACAGATCCGTACAAAAACCTCAATAACACAGCATCACCTCCTGTACTGACATATCCCAGAATAATATAAAATGTATAATACTGGACACACACAGTCCCACCACCTGAACTGACGTATCCGACAGTTAGATATAAATGAAACTGAGCAAATTACCCCATGCTGGGATTGTCACTGTCCACGACACACTCCAGTCCCTGTAGTGTCCACCGCTCACTGAAGGCCTCACGTTTCCCTCTTACATTCTATGGCCACATGTGAAGGGCAGCTGCAAGATTTAACATCGAATTTCACAACTCTCCCAAGCCCAGCTGCACACAACCCAGAGAGACAGAGACAGAGACACAAAGACACATGAATGAGGGAAAGACAGAGAGGGGCAGAAAGAGGGTGAGAGTGAATGAGAGACTGGGAGAGGTTGAGAGTGATGGGGGGAAGCAGAGATCAGAGGTTTTTGTACAGCCTTTCCACTAGCTCTCACTGTGGCTTACGTTCAGTAAAGGAACCAAGCTCAGACTGAGTAAGTTAACCTCAATCCTCCGTTATTAACCCTGTCAATACTGAAACACAATTTCTAAAATACAGTTGCTGAATTGTTGAAGGTGTTAGTGGGGAGCTGCAGTGAATGAAATGGTTAATTGAGGAGCACTGTGTCTAACAGGATGTCCAGCTGTATTTCTTTAGTTCCATTGCTCCCTTTAAAAAACAAGATATAATTCAGTTAGTTTTACTCACCGTGTGGAGGAGCTCTATCCATTTGCATCCTGTGGTCCCATTCCTGCAGCATGGAATGAAATCAGTGAGTAGCCTCCTGCCAGTCTCAGTGTGACGGACACGGGCAGAGTTTGATGTGAGCTCTGGCTCCCTGTCCCAGTCTCTGAACTCACTGACCTCAGCAGCAGCAGCAGCAGCAGCAGCAGCACAGTGAGACACCGAGCTCCCAACTCCCCCAGCTTTAACTCTGCTCAATCACACAATCACAGAATTGTTACAGTGCACAAGGAGGCCATTCCACCCATCCTGTCGGTACTGGTTCTCTGAAAGAGCAATTCACTGAGTGTCATTCTCCTGCCTTCTCCCTGTCACCCTGCACATTGTTCCTTTTCAAATAACAGTCTCATTCCCTTCGGAATGTTTCAATTGAAGCTGCCTCCACCACACTCTCAGGCAGTGCATTCCACACCTTAACCACCCACTGGCTGAAAATGTTTTTCCTCATCTCACTTTTGATTCTCTCACTAATTACTTTAAATCTGTGCCCTCTCCTTCTCAAT
>NW_025194841.1:0-1504 GCF_004010195.1 Chiloscyllium plagiosum | reverse complement strand
GTCTCAGCTTTTCCGGCCTCTCATTGTCATGGAGTTATACAGTGTGGAAACAGACCTTTCAGTTCAACTTGTCCATGCTAACCAGATATCCTAAACTGACCTCATCCCATTTGCCAAGCGTTTGGCTTACATCCCTCAAAACCCTTCCTATCCATGTACCTATCCCAATGTGTTTTAAATGCTGTAATTGTATCTGCCTCCAACACTTTCTCTGGCAACTCGATCCATACACATACCACCCTCTGTGTGACAAGTTACCCCTCAGGTCCCTTTTGAATCTTTGGCCTCTCACCTTAAACCTACGCCATCTTGTTTTGGACTCCCTTTCCCAAGGAAAAGATCTTGGATATGCACCCTGTCCATGCCCCTCATGGTTTTATACACATCTATAAGACCATCCCTCAGCCTTGAATGCTGCAGGAAAAATAGCCCCAGTTTCTTCAGCCTTTCCCTTTAGCTCAAACCCTCCAATTCCTGGCCATGTCCTTGTAAATCTTTTCTGCAGCTTTTTAAGTTTAACAACATCCTTCCTATCGCAGAATGATCAGAATTGTTCACATTATTCCCAAAGTGGCCTCACCAATCTCTTATACAGCTGCACCATGATGTCCCAACTCCTGTACTCAATGCAGTGACCAATAAAGGCAAGTGTACCCAATACCTTCTTCATCAACCTGTCTCCCTGAGGCTCCACTTTCAGGGAATAATGCACCTGCATCTTCACCCCTAGGTCTCTGTGTTCAGCAACACTTCACAGGGCCCTCCCATTAACTGTATAACTCCTGCCCTAGTTTGCCTTTCCAAAATGCAACATCTCACATTTATCTAAACTGAACTCGATTTGCCACACCTCTGCCCATTGCCCCATCTGATCAAGGTCCCACTGTACCCTGAAATGATTTTCTTCACTATCCAATGTCCCACCAATTTTGATGTCATCTACAAACTTACTGAAACTCCTATATTCACATCCAAATCATTTCTTTAAATGACAAAAGCAGTGAACCCAGCACCAATGCTTGTGGCACACAGCTATTCACAGATCTCCAGTCTGAAAAACACTTTACCACCACTCTCTGTCTCCTATTTTCAATCCAATTTTTTTACCCCAATGGCTCACTCCCTCTGGATCCCATGTGGTCTAACCTTACTGACCAGTCTATCATGTGGAACCTTGTCAAACACTTTACTAAAGTCCATATAGACAATGTTTACTGTTCTGTCTTCATCAATCTTCTTTGTCACCTCCTCAATCAAATTCAGGAGACATGAATTCCTATGCATAGAACCACATTGACTATCCAAAGAATGTAAATCCTATCCCACAGAATCCACTCCAACATCTTACCCAGCACTGACATCAGGCTCACTGGTCTATAGTTCCCTGGCTTTTCCTTACAGTCTTTATCAAATAATGGCATAACATTAGCCAACCTCTCTGGTTCTCCAGCACCTTACCCATAGTTGTCAATGATACACATATCTCAGCAAGGGGTCCAGCAAT
>NW_025194840.1:0-4231 GCF_004010195.1 Chiloscyllium plagiosum | reverse complement strand
GAGCCAGGGCAGTGCAGAATTTCCCAATACCCAACTCCTCACCCCCTCTGAAGACAGAGTGCTTCCCTTAGATCAGGACACTCCTGTGGGGATGCTGAGTTGTCTGTGTCCTGTTGATTGAGTAAGTACCATCTCCAATTCAACTCAAATCTCCATCTTCAATTCTAAGTCTGTCAAGATTACTAATAATGTTCTCTTAAATCTACTTGTAAGTCTGGGGATCGTTCGATCAATGAAACCCATTTACTGACATTGGATTCACGGTCTGATCAGGCTGGAACGCGACCTGACCCCACCGTGACCTGACATCGAGGAGGCCCAACCAGACCAATTGGGACACCCTCCCTGCCCCCCAACCCCAGGAATGCTAAAGGCCGTGACTGGGCCTCAGGACCCCAGCAGATACACTCACTTACCCCTTGGAGCAAAGCTGCTTCCTAGTTAGGATACGCACTGGCCTTCAGATGAGACTAAACCTCTAAGCTTTCAAGTCTCCTCCTCCCCAGCATACTTCTGGCAAATGTTATGGACCAGGCCAAACTCCCTCAAAACATTTCAAGAAAGTCGCCCAGTCTCTAACTTTGCTAGTTATTTTAAGCAGGTGTAGAGTGGATATTCCAGGAGGGATGCAGTTGGTCAAACCATGTAGTTTTAAACAAACAGTTTATTTACAAGATTACCAAATGAAACACAAACAAAAGAGAATAGAATACCGAGTAACCTAACCGATCCGAAAACCCAACAGATCGTCCCAACTTAATACTGCTGTTCCAAATACTTGCAACAATTCCCATAAACACTTCTTGGCACAAAAGGTAAAATAAAACACAGTCTTTTGGAGAGAGAGAGAGATTCAACACGGAACCTCCCTTCCATGGAGCTGTTTCTAGGGCCAGCATCCTTAAAACATCCTGACTGCTTTCAGGGAATAGCCAGGCTGCTAAAAACCAAATCTAACCAGAGTAAAGCTGAGTTGGGAGAACTGACCACTCGCCTTTCATTGTACAAGTTTTTTTTAAACTTAAAAGCCTTTGTCTGAGGCAGTATGTGTTAGTTGTAATTAAATTGGCCCTAAAACCCATCCAAACCCAGACTTCTCAGAACCTGTGTCTTTACAACCTCTTGAGAAAAAAAATCCCAAGGGCACCATAACCTTGTTAAAGGAGCAGCATTGTCACATAAATGTCCAAGCCATTGAGAACAAGGGAACTGAGAGATTGTTGTGTGTGCTATTTTACAGAGGCATGGCTCCCTCCTGCTACACCTGTCTGTGTCTTTCAACCTGAGGATTTCTCAAATCGCCAAATGAACCACTCAGCGTCCTTGACAAGGCAAGGGGCAGTGGGGTCTGCCTCCTGGTGCTCAGATGTAGTGAGTTTGAATATCTAACAGTGAAGTTCTGCCCCTGCTACCTACAGTGGGTTCACCTCCAGTATTCCTGACAGCCGCCTACATCCCACCCCATGCGGAAGTGAAGAGTGCATTGACAAAATATACAATGCTACAAAGAGTCTTGAAAAATATGTTGCTGGAAAAGCGCAGCAGATCCTTGGATGCTGCCTGACCTGCTGTGCTTTTCCAGCAACACATTTTTCAGCTCTGATCTCCAGCATCTGCAGTCCTCACTTTCTCCTACAAAGAATCTTGGGGCAGAATACCCTGAGGCCTGGTTCCTCGTAGCCATCAACCAGGCCAACCTCAAAAACACGTTATCAAAATACCATCAACATGTCTGCTGCCCCAACAGAGGTCTGAATGTCCTTGACCATTGCTACACAACTAAAGATGTGTACCAAATTTTGGAAAACCAGAGCACAGCACAGTGCTCCTCATTTTGACTTACCAGCAGAAACTGAAGCGTGAGGTCCCAGTGCAGAAAGTAATGCAGTGTCCGTCTGAGGCAATGGAAGAGCTTCCATGGAACGGCTTAGATTCAGTGGACAGACATATTCCGGAAGTCAGCGGCCAAATTAAACGAGTTTGCCACGACCATCACCAACTTCATTAGCAAGTGTGTAGAAGTCTGCACGCTGAAGCAGTTAATCCGAATGTTCCCCAATCGGAAACCATGAATGAACCAGGAGATCCACCCCCTACTGAAGTCCAGGTCAGAGATGTTTAAGACGGGTGACCTTGACCTGTACAGGAAATCCATATGACCTTTGCCAGGCCATCATAGACACCAAGAGGCAATACCAAACCACGCTTGAGACCCAGATCTGCCACACGGACACCCATTTTCTGTGGCAAGGCCGACATGTCATAATGGGCTACAAAGTGAAGTCAAACAGAATCATGGGCGACAGGACATCCCTAAGTAATAAGGTCAATGCATTTGACACTCGCTTTGAACACAAAGTCAGTGAAATTATGTCACCTGTGCCATCAGTCTCAGATGCTTGAGTACCCACACTCCCCACCACAGACGTTAGGTTATCCTACCTGAGAGTGAGCCCACAGAAAGCGACTGGCCCAGATGGACTCCTCAGCCATGCATTCAGATCCTGTGGGGGCAGATGTCAGGAGTATTCACAGACACCTTTATCCTCTCCTTACCATGATCTGAAGTCCCTATCTGCTTCAATCATTCCAGTGCCTCAATGATGGTTGCCCAGTGACTCTGACCTTATGAAGTGTTGGAGAGGTTAGTCATGGCTCACACTAGCCCCAGCCTCCCAGACTGTCTTGATCTGTTGCAATTCACCTACCAACACAAGTCCATGGCAGATACCATCTCCCAGGCCCTACACTCATCCCTGGAACATCCGGACAATAAAGATATCTATGTTAGGCTCCTACTTATTGACTACAGCTCCGCTTTCAAGTCCATAATTCCAAACAAACTTACCTCCAAACTCTCTCGGACCTCGGCTTCCCTGCCTTCTGTAACTTGACTTCCTGATCAACTGACCACAGTCAGTAAGGATAGGTGACACCCCTTCCATCATAATCCTTGATATTCGTGCCCCACAAGGCTGCACACTCAGCCCCCCGCTGTACCCCTTACACACTCGGCATCGTGCTGTACCCCTTACACACTCAGCCTCCTGCTACACTCCTTTCACACTCAGCCCCCGCTATACTCCTTGCATACTCAGCCCTCTGCTATGCTCCTTACACACTCAGCACTTTGCTATTGTTACACACTCAGCCTCCTGCTATAGTCCTTGCACACTCAGCCCCTTGCACACTCAGCCTCCTGTTATATTCCTTATACAACCAGCCCCTTCTATATTCCTTACACACTCAGCTCTCTGCTACACCCCTTACACACTCAGCCCCCTGCTATACTGCCTACACACTCAGTCCCCTGCTATGCTCCTTACACACTCAGACCCCTGTTATACTCCTTACACACTCAGACCCCTGTTATACTCCTTACAGATGTAGCTGTCTGGTATACTCCTTACATACTCAGGGCTTTGTGGACAAATTCTGTGCCAACTCCAAGTACAATTTTGCTGATGCCATCGCTGTTGTAGGTCAGATCTGAAACACTGATGAGACTGAGTACAAGCAGGAGCCAGAGTGCTCAGTGGCGTGGTGTAAAGATCAGACTCTCTTAATTAGCATCAGCAGAATGAAGGAGCTGGGCATGAACTTCAGGAAGCAGAGTGCAGGCCATATTCCTGCCCACAGCAATGGGGCTGAGGTGGAGATGGTCGAGAGCATCAAGTCCCTACGAGTGACGGTCACCAACAATCTGCCCGAGTCCACCCACATTGGCACGATGGTCAAGAAAGCACAACAATGCCTCCTGAGGAAGTATAGACAAAGGAAATTCAACATGTTCATAAACACTGTTGCAAATTTTTATAGATGCACCTTCGAACATATCCTATCTGGATGCATCACAGCATAGCATGGCAACTATTCTTGGGAAAAGCAGCTGCAATACTATATCCTGTTATCTGTTCTGTTACCCTCATTCCCTTTGTATAGTATGATCTTCCTATACAGCACATGAGACAACACCTTTCACTGTACCTCAGTACACAGGACATGAATAAATCCAATCAAACCCATCCCTCTGTGGCTCTCACAGTAACCCCGCTGCCAATGCCAGTCACCTAACATCACCTGCGACTACTGGCCAGGACACCACCTCCACTTTGTGCCTTGCCGCACCCATCAGCAGCTCCGCAGAGAAACAGCTGTCTCCATCAGGAACCAGCTTCTGGGCCTTTGAGGACAGGAAGACTGAGGTCTGAGGGAAACCAACAGCAGGACT
>NW_025194839.1:2280-4231 GCF_004010195.1 Chiloscyllium plagiosum | reverse complement strand
CTGGTTTCCAGCATCTGCAGTCAATGTTTTTACCAAGCTTTTGTTGAAATGTATGCTTCAATAGCAATACAGTTAACATCGGCTACTTCACGAGTTTCCCCACACAAGGTAGTAAACACTGCTGCTAATTAGTCCCAGTTCCTAACCCCAGAATCAGAGGAACTGAGTGGCGCAGTCGCGAAGATCCAACTTGAAATCGAGATGGGAATGAGGTCGCAGAGATACTCGGTGGCTCCAGTGACAGAACCGGAGAATGCACGGTATTTCTATGATGGTTTAGAGGTGCATGCAATTCCGAGGTTGGGAGGGCCTCTGGTCAAAATCGGGTCAGAAGGGAAAATGTGTTCCCGTTTATAACAGCAATCTACAGTGCATCTTGCTGAGAGAGCTGAGTGCCAGAACTGGAGCGTGGGCAGCAGGTTTGAAGTTTAATTTTGCTTCAATATCAGCCAGTTCCCTGGAATGAATTGCTTTCACCATTTTTCTTTCCAATTGTTTGATATCTCCTTGCAGTCTGCGGCTTTCTTCCTCATGGTCAATTGCATGATGAACTGCTGTGTGATCTGCACACTGCTAAATCACGGCCACTACAAGTAAATAGGAATCATCGATCTATATGAGAAAACAGTGGAACTGTAGGTTTGTAGATGACACCAGAATTGTAGACAATGACGAAGATTATCTAAGTTTCAAAAGGAGAATCATGTTTTTTTCGCGGAAGTGTCATTCATCAGGCTCTTCCCCGAAACATCGATTCTCCTGCTCCTCAGATGCCGCCTGACTTGCTGTGCTTTCCCATCACAATACTCTCGACCTGAACTCTCATTTGCAGTTCTCACTTTCTCCTAGTTGAGACTGTTTTCACTCTGGTTTAGGGGTTTGAGCGGCGACCTGACAGAAGTTTATGAATTATTGAGAAGCATGTTAGAATAAATGATAGCTGCCTTTTCCCAGGATGGGGAGTTCAAGGCGACAGTGCATATGTTTAAGATGAAAAGAGAGTTTTTTTTTTAAATAGACATGTGAGGCTTTTTTTTCGGGAAGGTGCTTTACGTGTGCAATTAACTTGCTGAGGAAGTGTTGGATGAGGGTACGTTTGTAACATTTAAAGGACAATTGATTCCAAAAATGAATGGGAAAGTGGGATTTTTAAAATAAATTTATTCATGCCTCGTACATCAGTTATTTCCCAGAGGGCATTTAAGAGTCGACCACAATATTATCCATCTGGAGTCTCATGTGGGAAAGAGCAGATGAATATGATAGTTTGCTTCCCGAACTGGCATGAGTGAATCAGATGGAAATTTCCACACAATTGATTCAGGTCATCACGAGACTCTTCAATTCCAGGTGCTTATTGAATTCAAACTCCACCATCGGTCATGCCAGGACCTGAACCCTTTGTCCCCAAAATATAACCTGGTTTTTGGATTAACAACACAGTAATAAAACTGCAAGGGCAGTATAACCACTCCATGGGTACAGGCGGAGGCAGATGGGACTAGATTAGTTTTGCAGTATGTTCAGCATGGATTGGTTGGACTGACGGGCCTGTATGTCTTCATGCTGTATGACTCCATGATTGACGCTATGGAGCAGGCAGCTGGTTGGGATTAACAGCAACATTGACAGCATAATCGAATACCTGATGGGATATGTAATCCTGCTGGAGTCTCCGGAGTATATTTTGCTCAGTGATCCCTTCCCACACACGGGACTGGTGAACGGCCTCTCCCCTGTGTGACTGATTAAATTAGTTTCCATTTCTGTGGTTAATTGAATCCCTTCCAGCAGTTCCCCCATTGCTCTGCTTTCTCTGTGGTATTGGCCTCCTTATTTTCTACACAGGGTGAACGACCGTTTCAAATTGTGTCCACACAAATATAAAATCCCGTTTTCCATATTGTGAAAGTGTTTTCATTGTTTCTCATTCATCCACAGGGTGTGAGTA
>NW_025194839.1:0-1666 GCF_004010195.1 Chiloscyllium plagiosum | reverse complement strand
CATTTCCGGTTGGATCTGGGCGGCTGTGCCGATGTTAAGCTACAATGCTATTGAGGCATACATTTCAACAATATCCTGTACTGTCCCCCGGGTCTTTGATGTTTTGTCGAAATCGATCAATCTCATTTTTCAGAATTCTCATTGAAGGGATCTCCACAGCCTCTGAGGACATCGAAATTAAAGATTCAGCTCATTCTCAGTTACCACATATCTGTCACTTTTCGCTGACTACTGATATCGTACATTTGCTGTTCTTCCGAACATTTCCTCTGCTAGTGTACTTATTGCTGCTTGCAAGCATCCTGTTCTGTGGTTGCTGTGATCATGGTTGACGGTATTTTGCATTGTGACCACAGCAACTTCGATTTGAAACCAAATCACGGCACTAAGTGTTCTCTCCGTTGTCCTTTTTGTGACACATGCTAAGAAATTAATTGTTTTACCTTCAAATTCCGCTCTCTCACATCTCTGCGTTTCATATATCAGGATTCAAACACGCCCGTTGTCAGAGAATCCTCTCCTTCCCATGATCATTAAACCTCCTTTCCGTCCCTCCTCCCATTTCTTTGTGGCAATGCACAATCTATCACTTTTTTCACATTCATACTGTTCTGTCTGTGCTGCTGCTGCGGTCACTGTTGCAGGGTGAACATGCCCCAATCCCACCATCGGGACCTCCAAACAAGTCGATCCATTTGGTTACCGCGGTTTGGTTACAGCAATTGCTCACTTTGATGGAACATTGTGGCAGTAATTCAGTCGGAGGGTTCCGTTGATTGGCAAAGTTAAATTGCCCTCTCGTGTCCAGGGAATGAATTAAGTAAGTTAGATGAATTAGCCACGTATAACGCGGGGACAAGGTCAGAAGTCACAGGGCGCCAGTTATAGTCCAACAGGTTTATTTGAAATCATAAGGGGGAGGGCTCACTCTTCCTCAGGTGAAATATACGGGAATAGGGAGGGGAGCTTGGTCTGGGTGAGATGACCTTCAGAGAGTCGACACCAGCTCGAATGACTGAAATGCTCTTTCTACACTGTAGGATTCTGTGATTCTATCGTAGATGATAATGATGGTGTTTACTGGGGTGTAAAGCCAATAGAGACGATGCTGGCGTGGTGTATTGAGGATGAGATTTCATTCACTTGTCTTCTTGGAAAATTGGGAACAGTTATCGCTGAACCAAGGAAGACTAAGTGGGTTTTTTCCGATTATGAAATGTTTGGACTGAGTAAATGGGTGGAAAGTTCCCTCTTTCAAGTAAGTAAACTTCCAGATGTCAGGCATTGAAATCCTTTGAATAAAACCTTTGAAGGACAAAGAAATGATGAGAACAGAATCGCTGTCACTCCGAGAATCTGTGAAAAGGCACATTTGGTGACATACAAGGAATAAATTTCACAAGGAGAGAGACAGCGTGTGGCTCGGTAAAGGTGCAGAGGTGGGATGTAGTCGGTCGGAAGTTGCGGGGAAATAATGTCTAAGTTGGTTGACTTTAAATGTAAAGAAATGTCTTTAATGTGTGCAGTTGAATAAGATTCGGTTCCAAAACTCTGCATTTTGAAAAAAATGGCATAATATTCCTCCTAAAGCATTGTAAATGGAACTGAGTGGATTTTTATTCATTGTGAAGGGAATATATTACATAAAGAATAGGAAGTGACCAGT
>NW_025194838.1:0-4231 GCF_004010195.1 Chiloscyllium plagiosum | reverse complement strand
GTATATATTTATACTTCTCACTGATCAGCTTGGCCGTCGGCCAAGAGAGGATGTGACCCGGCTCATTTAAAAATAATTTTGAATCCTGGAAAAGGAACACACGGACGAGTGTTGGGACGACCGGTTAGTGACTATACACGGGGGTACACACATTTAAAAAGGCCAGACAACTCCGTGCACGGATCAAGGTAAGAGAGTTTTTTTTGTTCTTCCTTGTTGGCCACGTGGTTTTGACGGTCATCTGTGAAAACGCTTTAGGCGTTTAAGACCAGGACCGAAGATAGACCATGGGAAATCAGACTTCTAGATTTACTAAGGAGAAGTCAGGGAAGACTGCAAATGGGAAAGAAATACCCCCCAATAGTCCACTAGGTCGGAAGTTAAGTCTATGGACGGACAATAGTAGAACAAAGGACTTAAAGAAAGAGACCATGATAAAATATTATTGTTTTATATGGACCAAAGAACCTATCCGCTCCCCCTCCGTTGTTTGGCCCGAGTATGGGTCTGATGAAGACTGGGTGTGTCAAATCCTAAATGTATATGTGAACAGAAAACAACTGTTTAACCCAGAAGAGAGCAAATATGCCGCCGCCTGGTTGGCGGGCGACGGCGAGAATCCCACGCGTCTCTATCCTCTGATTCCCCAAACAGACCCGAGGAAGCCCCAGAAGTCTTGGGACATCCTCACCGACGGTTTGCCACCGTCTGCCCCGCCCCCGTATATGCCACCCGCGCACGACCAGGCGCACGACCAGGCGCACGACCAGGCGCACGACCAGGCATCCAGCGCGGACCTCCCTCCTGCGATGGATAAGTCCGATTCCCAGCAGGCTATGACCAGTGAGGCAGGGACTGCTGGGGGGGGGGGCACAGGAGGGGGCGCAGAACCCAACCCCACTAGGAAATCAGTCCGACTCGAGATGCGGAAAGGTCGAGAAGAGGAATTGAGAGCTGGGAGGAGTGACAATATTGAACAGCTGAACCCCTTACGAGAGGTGCCGTTTGGGAATGAACGGACTGGGTTCGTAGTACAACCTTTAAATTCTGGGGATATCCGAGAACTCCGTAATGAACTACCCCGTCTACTGGACGACCCCATCAGTGTGGGAATACAACTGGATCAATTTCTGGGGCCCAGTATATACACATGGGCCGAATTACAGGCCATGATGAGAATATTATTTAATTACGATGAAATTGTTATGATCCGGAATAGTGCAATGGCCATTTGGGGTAGGGAGCATCAGGACGGCCCTCAGCGTGGAGAGCAGAAGTACTCCTTAGAGGACCCTCGGTGGGATCATAATGACGAGGGGGGGACGGGCTAATATGACAGACCTCAGAAACCTTATAATCAGGGGAATCAAAACCTGCGTGCCTACACAGCGGAATTTAGCGAAAGCATTCGAAGTTGGACATAAAAAGGATGACTCCCCGAGTGAGTTTTTAGACCGTTTGCGGGAGTCCATGCGAAAGTATTCAGGTTTAGACCCCGATGGGGAAATAGGCAAGGGCATGCTTAAGGTGCACTTTGTGACTAAGTCATGGCCTGACATTCAGAAGAAATTACAGAAAGTGGAGGATTGGGCTGAAAAAGATGTTGCAGAATTATTACGGGAAGCACAGAAGGTGTACGTTCAGAGGGATGTAATAAGGGAGAAACAGAAGACAAAAATGATGGTGGCAGCCGTACGGGAAGCTTGTAAGTCCACCGGAATGGGGGAGGGAGGTTGTGGGGTGGAAAGAGGAACGTCGAAGAAAAGTTGGAGAGGGAGAGAAGCGAGACGGGGCAGAAGTGAGAGAGGAGGATCTTATGGAATTGAGTGGCCTCAGATGGCCGGATGTTACCATTGCGGGAAACTGGGACACTTCAAAAGGGATTGTCCCGAGTTTAAAAGGGAAAAAGAAGGGATGTATGAAATGGAGCGTGAACGAATGGATTAGGGAAGTCAGGGGAACACGGGCCTACCAAGAATCCCTGGTAAATTTACGGGTGGGCCCATTTAGACAAGATGTTACCTTCTTAGTTGAACCCTATTGTACAGGGGATCTCCAGCTTCTGTCACGATACTACGGATTTCTTACAGAAACACAGCACCCACGGACCAGTCGAACCGGGAACACACCTCGTCACAATGGACATTTCAGCACTCTACAGCAGCTTCCCCCACAATGATGGCATCGTGGCAACAGCCTCAGTACTCAACACTAACAACTGCCAATCTCCAAACACCATCCTACAACTCATCCGCTTTATCCTCGATCGCAAAGTCTTCACCTTTGACAAGCAGTTGTTCATCTAGACACATGGAACAGCCAAGGGGACCAAATTTGCACCCCAATATGCCAACATTTTTATGCACAGGTTTGAACAAGACTTCTTCTCTATGCAGGACTTCCAACCAACATTGTACGCCAGGTACATTGACATTTTCTTCCTCTGGACCATGACGAGGAATCACTGATAAAACCACACAATGACATCAACAAGTTTCATCCCACCATCAAAACAATCATGGACTTACTCTCGACTATCTGTCTCATTCTTGGACACATGCACCTCCATCAAGGATGGACACTTCAGCGCCACACTCTACCACAAACCCACAGACAATCTCACAATGCTATACTTCCCCAGCCTCCACCCAAATCATATTAAAACAGCCGTCCCCTATGAACAAGCATTACGCATACACCAGATCTGCTCAGATGAGGAGGAACGTGACGGACACTAGGAAATACTCAAGGATGCCCTCACAAGAACGGGGTACGATGCTCAACTCATCGACCGCCAGTTCCGACATGCCACAGCAAAGAACAGTAATGACTTTCTCAGGAGAAGACACGTGCTGCAACTGACAGTGTACCCTTCGTTGTTCAGTACTTCCCAGGAGCTGATAACTTACGTCATGTTCTTCGTGACCTACAACACATTTTTAATGAGGATGAGCACCTCAGCAAGACATTCCCCACACCTCCACTACTTGCCTTGAAACAACCGCTAAACCTCAAACAGATAGTTGCTCGTAGCAAGCTGCCCGGCTCTCAGGACAACTCCATACAATCCTTCTTAGGCGCCGGCAGGTCCTCAATTCCCCTCCATCCAAGGAGGGTTGGCTTCCAAGCTAAAACATTAAATATTTCAGGAGTTAAGGGTGGGGTTTTTAGTGCGAAAATATTCGAACCACAATCCTTGCGGCTGGAGGGCTGGAGGAGGAGGAGCTCCAGGTGGAACTCCTTCACCTCCCCCATCTTCCCTATGGGTTGTTGAGACGGGATTTGATAGTCCGTTTCGGATTACGAATAGAAGTGGGAGAAGAGGAAGAATTAGCCATTACCATGTCATACCTTAGTGAGTCCCGATTGACAGAGATAGACCCTAGGGTTTGGGTCGTCAAAGGGAACCGGGGGGGGCTCGCAATTCGACCTGTGGAGGTAAAATTAAAGGCCCAGAGCCCCGACGTCAGGGTGTGCCAATACCCCATCTCTTGGGAAGGGAGGCAGGACCTGAAGACAGTTATGGAAGACCTAATAAAAGATGGATTGGTAGAGCCCTGTATGTCATGATACAATTCCCCCATCCTGCCGGTCCGGAAGTCAGACGGGAGCTACCGAATGGTCCAAGAACTTAGGGAAGTAAATAAAATTGTCCAAGTACGGCACCCCGTGGAACCGAACCCATACACTATTCTGGGGCGAATACCCCCGGACCATGGCTGGTTTAGTGTTATAGACTTAAAGGATGCCTTCTGGGCGTGTCCCCTGGACAAGGACAGTAGGGATCTTTTTGCTTTCGAATGGGAGGATCCTGATACTGGCAGAAAACAGCAGTACAGGTGGACTGTGCTCCCCCAAGGATTCACTGAGTCCCCGACTCTGTTCGGGCAGATTCTGGAACAATTATTGGAGGGACTAACCTTGTCCCCGGACCTTAAGCTTATACAATACGTGGACGATCTCCTTTTATCCGGACCCACGGAGGAGGACGTCCTACTCGGGACTAATGCCCTGTTAAATTACCTAGCTGAGAAGGGGTTAAGAGTGAGTCAGAAGAAGCTCCAATATGTCGAGAAAGGGGTTTAATACCTGGGACACTTGATAAGCCAGGGACAGAAACGAATAAGTCCGGAATGAGTGCGGGCAATAATCGAACTAGGCCTCCCAACGACCAAGCGGGAGTTGTGGAAGTTCTTGAGACTCTTAGGCTATTGTCGGTTATGGATAGACG
>NW_025194837.1:1445-4230 GCF_004010195.1 Chiloscyllium plagiosum | reverse complement strand
GTGGAAAAAGGTCAAGGTGAGGGTGATAGGACATTCCAGCAGGCTAAGAGGCAGAGGGAGACCGGCCCGTTACCGAGGCCTGGGGGAGGGAGAGGGAGAGGGAGACCGGCCCGTTACCGATTCCTGGATGGGAGCCTGCTCCTTTTCCCTTGGGGCTCCAGTGGGGGCAGTAGGATATCGTGTGGAGCTGTGCCCTTCTCTCGCCCCTACAGCATGTGGGTCCCAAGGATTCTAACTTTTTAATATCTGCTCGTCTCTATTCTGTTGCTGATTAAAGAGCCTTGAGGGCTGCACATTCAATACAATTTCAGGTCTTTCCAATGGTGGCTGTGTGGGCAGGGGGCAAGCCTTTCACATGTTTTCACCCAATGCTGGCTGTGTTCCCAGCTTTTACTGGGCAGAGACAGTCAGGAGCTCAGGCGTGTCTCTCTCTCCCCCAGCTTGTTGGAGGCAGTGTTGTGTGGGGGGGGGGGGTATTGGGCGGTAGAATGGAGGAGGCTGGATCCATCTACATCAAACACAGCGTGAACAGTAATCCCTTCAGACACGTAGTTAACCTGGGAATATCCTGGATGTTCAGACACAATGCAGTCCTGTAATTCCGAGAGAAATCTAACCGTGTTCTGGTTCATCCCTTCCTCAGATTCCGGTCTATCAGCGAGGAGGAACCATTATCGCTCGTAAAGAACGTGTTCGCAGATCATCTTCCTGCATGGCGGACGATCCCTACACCCTCTATGTGGCAGTGAATGCACAGGTACTGAACACGCACTTCATCACCCTGTTCATAAAGAACTACTGGCCCCAGGGATTACCCCTCGCCCTGTGGACTGAAGGGAGTGGGATCTTGGGATCTTTTCGAATAAAACCCTGAAGGGTAAGATGGGATTTGGTTTAATGCCTCAACTTGACGACTGCCCACTCCCGACTGAGACCTCCTGGGTGATACATCCCTGAGACCCCCCATGCCAGGAGTGGTGGTACTGTCTCTCCACCCTCACCCTGCTGCCCGTGCCCAGGGTGGGAGACTGGCCAAAGACATTTCAACGAATGACCAAAGGATTAGGTTGTTTTCTGATCTTTCCCCCCAGAACACCGCGCAAGGAGATCTCTTTATCGATGATGGTCACACTTTCAACTTTGAGAAGAGAAAGGAATATATCTACAGGAAGTTTGTCTTTGTTAATAATTCCCTCACCTCCAGGTAATCAGACAGCTTTCACATGTAGCTCAGTGTAACCCCGGGCTAGCAGGAGCTGCGCGCAGGAGGTGTCTGAGGTGGTGGGGGGGGGGGGGGGGGGGGGGGGGGGGGGGGGGGGGAGGTGAGGAGAGGAGCTGGGGCTTGTATTGGAGGCGGATCTTGGGTGGGAGAGATGGAGGGGAATCCCTCTGCTGAGGAGCCTTGTCTTAGTAAGTCACTCTAAGTTTCAGCTTTGTGCCTGCCAGTCAGCGCTGGTTGGGGAAGGGGTGCAAGTTCTGGCATGGTGGGGTTGGACTCCCCGTGCATGTTCAATCTCTGTGTTTAACTTGTCCTCAGTGCTGATCCTGTTGGTCACTATAAGACTGCTGCGTGGATTGAGAGGATCCTGGTTCTTGGAGCGAGGAGACCAGTGACTGTTACCATCAAACTGGCTGGTAAGGGACTTGCTGCTCTTGATCCACCTTCTAGCTCCCATTTGTAAATGTGCTTTTGGTGGATGTAATGTTTATCATCTGTGGGCAGCACAGTGGTTAGCACTGCTGCCTCACAGCACCAGGGTCCCGTCTGTGTGGAGTTTGCACATTCTCCCCGTGTCTGTGTGGGTTTCCTCCTACAGTCCAAAAATGTGCAGGTTAGGTGAATTGGCCATGCTAAATTACCCGTAGTGTTAGCTGAAGGGGTAAATGTAGGGGAATGGGTCTGGGTGGGTGGTCTTCAGAGGGTCGGTGTGGACTTGTTGGGCCGAAGGGCCTGTTTCCACACTGTAGATTAGATTATTTAATCTAAATTTAATGTTTATCATCATCTTGTTTGCAGATGGAACTGAATCGAACTTGAACTTTGAATATAACGTAGAGACCTTGGTGCTAACCATCCGGAAACCAGCTGTGAATGTGAATGCTGAGTGGAGCCTGTACCTTCGATAATAGTGTTCCGTACACACCTCCCCTCCTCTCCTCTCCCCTCTCTCTGTCATCTAACAGAGTAGATGGCTGTTGTCAGCAGCTGTAGGACAAACATTCTGGGATTCTGCAACATCTTTGTCCTTTCATACTCCTTCACAATTCTTCTTCCATTTCTGCTTTCAAAATTGCAGGAACAAGCTGCTGCCTTGGAGTGACTGCAAACTGTTTCAGCTGCACCACTGCTCGGTGGGGGTGTGTGTGTGTGTGTGTGTCCCTGATCCAGCTCCAGGGCTATGTCTGGGGGTTTCCACACTTGCTTGTGCTTGGTCAGTCTCTTCATGTCTCTCTCCACCTTGTTCTCTCTCTCTCTCTCTGCCTGTGTGCTGTCTCGCTATCCTCCTCCATTTAACTCCCAGGTGCTACTCATTCTGTTCCAGTGTGAATGTTTTCTCTTTCTCTATCATTTGTTCCCCCCTCTGTCTGGCTTTCTCTATCCAGGAGGCAGTGAACTTTGGTTTTTTGACTTCAGGCAGGAATCTGTACCTTGACGTGTAATTACAGCCTGTGCTCCCCGTGGGCTGTGATTACAGTACAAGTCCTGTGTTTCTCTCCTTTTCTCCCCCCTCCCCCACCAAGAGAAGGCTGTGATTACATTGAGTCCTGTGTTCCCCCCCCCCCC
>NW_025194837.1:0-1366 GCF_004010195.1 Chiloscyllium plagiosum | reverse complement strand
GCTGTGATTACAGTACGTGTCCCCCATTGCCAGGGACTTGAACCTTTGTACCCCTCCCACAGAGGGTCCTGCCTGTGTGTGTTCACCTGTCCATCTGCTCAGATGCTACCGTCCCTGACAAACACTGAACAACTCTCGATTTACTCAAGCAAGCTTCCTCAAATCCCGCTCCCAATGTCCAGCTGCTAGGGTTCCAGAGAGCGGGCTGGGGTTTACTGACTTGACTTCAGGTTGGAACTAAAGCCCAGCCGTGGAAGAATGAAAAGTTCCTCTTGATTCTGGGACTTCAGAGACGTGACCATCTCCTTGGGGGTGGTCCTGAACATTAAGCAACATTTGCTCCAATAACAAAGACTAATCATGCTGGTAATTTCTCACTGAGGCTGGGTGTGGGCACTTTGCTCTAATTTTTTTTCTCTTGGCCTACCGACCCTGGTTTTAATGACACCCACACACAGTTACAGAGACAGTAGTTGCTCTGCTGTTTTAAAGGTATCTGGTTTCAAGGTGGAATTGTACTCTTTTTGTTCTGATGGGTTTGTGTGTTCTGTCAGTTCCAGGTCTGGTGTAGTTTCCCCCATCCTTCCTCGTGCATTTCCTCTGTCAGTACCCACTGGACCCTGCCCTGGCCTGGCCTCCTGCTGCTCAAGGTCGGCCAGAGGTGCCCACTCCAACTGGCTAATGGGGTGGGCAAGGACACTCAGTACCCAGAGATCTTGTCTCCCTCCCACCCTCTGCCATTCGGTGTGGGGCAGGAAATGCACAGAGGAAGGCGAAGGGTTAGGAAATGTCACCGAGTTACTGATGATTCTTCATCGATCTCTGCTGTTTTGGATGTTTTTGATAAATGGAGACAAATTAAAAACTGAAACAGTGTCTGAGTTTGTGGCTGTGTTTTAATCTGCTGGAATAACATGGTGGGTGGCCCTCAGGACTGAGAGCAGCTCAGTGTTGGCAGCAGGTGGCTGGGGCACCAGGAGTACTTCATCTGTCAAGGGGGAGTACACATCCTGAACAAGGAAACAAGGGTGCACAGTGAGAGGCCATAGAGAACACCCTCTGGGCTGGTGGGGTCATATCCCCCTGACACCGCTCACACACACCTCTGTACTCTGCCCTCTGACACAATCCTTAACACCAGCCACCCCTCACCCTCTGGCACAGTCCCCTCCCTGTCACTGAAGGTGATGGTGGACTGAACGAGCCTGTAATGCTGTTTAATATCACAGGAGCCCGAAGGACACTCACGGGACGGTTTCAGCTGCAGAACTCTCTGGAAATATTTTGGGGGTAAAACCCCATTCTCATTCCCTGGCGTCAAAATCACCCGATTGGTGGAGAGATAAAAGGGGATTCCATCTGGAAG
>NW_025194836.1:3130-4229 GCF_004010195.1 Chiloscyllium plagiosum | reverse complement strand
TTTTTTTTTTAATTTTTTTTTCCCTTAACCCCCACACTACCACCTAAGTGCGGTAGTGCTTATTTTAAATCTCCTGTTTATTTTTTTTTTCCCTTTAACCCCCACACTACCACCTAAGTGCGGTAGTGCTTATTTTAAATCTACTGTTTATATCTGTCAGCCAGGGCTTGCTGATTGGTCCAGGTTAACAAATCCAATCAGGGATCTCATAGTCAATGAGATCCACCTTGCCCTGGTTCTAATGACTACACCCACCCTCTAACCCCCATTACGGGGATGTAAGCTTGTTCTTTTTCTTGAAGCTTCTCCTGGGACATTGTTGTCCTAGGTCTGGTTCCTCTGACTCTGACTCAGACATAAGCTGAAGCCCATCTCCTGTGCCCTAAGCATATCAGGAGAGATCAGTTGGAGATGAAGGGGTCAATAGTGGGTAATAGGCCAGGTGGATGCAGTGTTTTGGACGGGGGCGGAGGGGTCCTCAGAAGGTGGATGGGAGTCCTGATTGTGAAAGTAAGCTCGGAGGCGGAGGCGGCGGAAGAAGTGTTCGACGTCGCGGCGTGTTCCGCCACCTCCAAAAAGACCCCACCACCAGGGATATATTTCCCTCCCCACCCCTTTCTGCCTTCTGCAAAGACCGTTTCCTCTGTGACTACCTGTTCTGGTCCATGCCCCCCTACAACCCACCCTCCCGTCCTGGCACCTTCCCCTGCCACTGCAGGTATTGCAAAATCTGTGCCCACACCTCCTCCCTCACCTCCATCCAAGGCCCTAAAGGAGTCTTCCACATCCAAAGTTTTATCTGCACATCCACCAATATCATTTATTGCATCCGTTGCTCTCGATGCGATCTCCTCTTCATTGGGAGACTGGGCCGCCTCCTAGCAGAGCACTTTAGGGAACATCTCTGGGACACCCGCACCAATCAACCACACCGCCCTGTGGCCCAACATTTCAACTCCCCCTCCCACTCTGCCGAGGACATGGAGGTCCTGGGCCTCCTTCACCGCCGCTCCCTCACCACCAGACGCCTGGAGAAAGAACGCCTCATCTTCTGCCTCGGAACACTTCAACCCCAGGGCAACAATGTGGACTTCAACAG
>NW_025194836.1:0-3025 GCF_004010195.1 Chiloscyllium plagiosum | reverse complement strand
CCACCCTTCAGGCACTCTGCCTATATTCCTGATGAAGGGCTTTTGCCCGAAATGTTGATTTTACTGCTCCTCGGATGCTGCCTGAACTGCTGTGCTTTCCCAGCACCACTCTAATCCAGAATCTGGTTTCCAGCATCTGCAGTCATTGTTTTTACCTTGTACCCTCAGGTCACTACTTTCTCTCATTACTTTCTATGAGAGAGCAGCCTATGGTCTGGGAGGATTATCGTGACTTTATTCATTCACTGAATTTACACAGGACATTTAAACTTACCCTATAGAAGATAGTGTGATAAAAAGCAGACATATCCCGTTTTCCCTTGAAGTCACTACACTGGCAAAGTTCTTCAAGGAACTATGCATTCTCGATTTGTGAAGAAGCCTGGTTCAGAAAACAAGGTCCGAAACAGTGTCAGGTGCAGAAACATTTGATTGAACATGGCAATTTAGACCATAAGACCATAAGGCATAGGAGTGGAAGTAAGGCCATTCAGCCCATCAAGTCCACTCTACCATTCAATCATGGCTGATGGGCATTTCAACTCCACTTACCCACACTCTCCCCTTAACCCTTAATTCCTTGCGAGATTAAGAATTTATCAATCTCTGCCTTGAAAACACTTCATGTCCCGACCTCCACTGCGCTCCATGGCAATGAATTTCACAGGCCCACCACTCGTTGCACCCAATGTGGCCTGCTCTACATTGGAGAAACCAAACACAGACTGGGTGACTGCTTTGCAGAACACCTCTGGTCTGTGTGCAAGCAGGACCCCAACCTTCCCGTAGCCAGTCATTATAACACAGTGTCCTGCTCACACGCTCACATGTCTGTCCCTCGGCATGCTGCAGTGTTCCAGTGAATCACAGCGCAAATTGGAGAAACAATATCTCATCTTCAGACTAAGCACTTTACAGTCTTCTGGACTTGATACTGAGTTCAAAGCCTTCAAGTTGTGTCACCACATCCCTTCCCTTTCTTTTTGCTTTGCTTGTTACATTCTCCGTAACAACGTCTTCTCCCCCTCCCCAGTGGGACTACCTGTTCTTCCCATTCTGGCAGAACAGACACAGCAATGTTTTGCCATTCTCACATTCCAATCACTTAATCTGAGCTATCAATGTCCTTTTTACCCCCAGCACTCCAATCTCATCTCAACACAATTCACTTCAGCTCTAATCATCTAGACTCAAAAAGTCAGCTTGTTCTCCCTCGATGGATGCTGCCTGGCTTGCGATGATCTCCAGCATTTTTTGTTTTTAGTACGAATTCCAGCATTGACAGTAATTTGTTCCTGAAGAAAGAACAGACTTGAAAGGTCAATTCTGTTTCTCTCCCAACACTTGTTTCCAAGCCTATTACCTCCAACATCTTCTTTACACATTTCCTTCAATCTTACTTTGTCTTATAAATGTGCAATTTTATCCCTGTAAAATCTGTTGGTACAAAGAGAAAAAGCTTACAGGAAGTAAGCGTGTATGACTAGACAGATCAGATACAGGCATTGACAGTAGTTGGATGTGTTACATTCACAGTGTCTCCTGAGGCCGAAATATAGATTTAGGACATCACACACAACAACCTGCATGGAAGGTGAATCTACCAAGGAATTGAGCATTCACAAGATTACTTTAATCTTTCATAGAGAAATGCAAAAATGAAACTAGTTTCCAACTGTATAGGTACTGTATTTGCAGACCTTATTTTCTTTATTATGCTTAAAACACTCTCTCGTATCCAGCAGTTCCATTTTTTTCCCATGGTGTCTTGTACTCTTCTCTGAAACAATACATGGACTTAACCAATCAAGCACAGTGTGCATTGTTCAGTTACAAGGCTCACATAATCAAACACAGACAATAATTGAGAGCTATACGACTAGCAAAGCTTTAACACCTTGAAATGGCGGATACCATGAGATAATTACATTCATGATAGTGTGAGTTCTGAAACATCAGAAGTATACACTTTATTGATTAGACAAATCCTTTGGTTATTTCTTTTGTTCAGGGTGTTTAATTCCTCAATTAATCTCACCAACTTATTCCAACTCAAATGTTAATATCAATTGTAAACTTATAACGAGCAGTTAGTGTTGAACTAATCTGATTTGACTCTTTGTAACTTCCATTATCCATATCCACTCACTTATATTGTCAAAGTTTCTATTTAGGTGCTATCAGCTTTGATTCTAAGTTTTGGTTCATGAATTTGATTTGCTTTTTAGTGGTTAGCAAGAAATTGTTAAAGAAAATCAAAAAGGGAGTGCAAACGGCCACACCCAATATACACGTGGTCCACGGACTCCACATCGCCACAGAACAAGCCTTTGCTCGGCCGCTGCTCCCACTCAAATGCTATTTTGGTTCATGAATTTGATTTGCTTTTTAGTGGTTAGCAAGAAATTGTTAATTCTTAGGTTTAGGGGTTTGCACAGATTCTAATGGAGGTTTGAGGGTGTATGTGTTATAATAAGCTGAAATATTATGATTATTATATTATAGTTCTCGTAAGTCAAATTTGGTCATTAGCCATTCTGAAGCAGAAAGTGGGTGGTAATCCCCAGATAGTTCTTGGAAGAGGAGTTATGGTGAAGAGTTATGAACTCACCTGGTGCCCTTGATAAATATTCTTGTCAGGGTATATACGAAAGCATTTTTATGCCTACTTTGTTGATGCTTACTGAAATATTACTGGCTAGCAGCCAATCCTGAAAAATGCTACTCTCTTAATTGTCATCTTCTAAACATTTCTTGTGGGCGCATCAGAAGGAGTAAAAACAGGTGTAAGCCTTCTTTGCACACGTCTATGATTTATTAAATGATTATCTTGTGAAAATGGCTCATAAGGGAGTCGTTAGAACAACGTTGCTGAGAAGTGTCTCCCGGGCTTCGTAAATATAATGCAGTTTTCTTCTGCAAGTGCTGGAAAGTTCCACAACTTTGCAGCTAAAAATAAGTTGCAAAGATACAAATGAGACAATTATGAAAAATATCATCATAAATTCCTTGTTGGATTCTAATT
>NW_025194835.1:3052-4229 GCF_004010195.1 Chiloscyllium plagiosum | reverse complement strand
GGTTACACATGGAGGAGGGCACTGAGTCCCACAGAGATCTGGAAAATCCCAGTCTCCATCCCTGGCCTGTGCTGTTGCGTCTCTCCGGATTGGAAATGTCTGTTGGCCCAGGACCTGGAGTAGCTGTAAGAGGGAGAGACATTGACAGAGGCAACAATTAGACCCACACAGTGAGGGATACCACATGGAGAGATACTGAGTGATATCACCAGAGTGCAGGAAGGTATCAGGATCACACAATGGTCATGATGAAAGGGTTGTGATTCATGGTGCACTGGGATGAGAACTCACTGACGGTTGAGCTACGAGTGGGACAGGTGATGGCCTCGTGCTATTCTCACCCGACTGTTCATCCAGAAGTTAATGCCAGTGTCCAGTATACCCATCTAACTGGCTAATATCCTTTCAGGAAGGAAATCATTTATAGGCAGCGGGTCTGGATTGCATTTGATCCAAACCCAGAGCAATGGGGTTGACTCTCAACTGCCCCCTGAAACGATCCAAGAAGCCACTCAGCTCAAGGGCAGCTAGCGGTGGGAAATACACACTGCCCAGCCAGAGACAGTAATATTTCATGAGAGAATTAAAACAACACTCCTAGGAGCAATGTCCTGGCCAGTCACGGCTTACATACAGTGCTTTAAACTGACAGAGAGGATGCAGAGAGTTCAGGTGAAAGGAGCTTTCCAAATCCAAACAGAAAATGACGATATAGCTGGAGACAAGCAGAAAGGAACAGGAAGAGACAGAGTGTAACTGAAACTGTCCATCAGTGAATTGGACTGTGGCAAGAAATTAAGGAAAGAATCAATCGTAATGTTCTTTTTTTGGAATGGACAAAGTCTCTGCAATAAGGTGGATGGACTGTGGCACAGAGATAAATAAGATTTAGTGGTGACAGGGTGAACAAAACGGGGAACATAAATATTGTAGTGTACACTTCGTTGAGGGGTCTCAGGGAATGCAGGATGGGTAACCCTGACAGTAATGGGGAACAAAGTCAGTACAGAGAAAGCATTTGGCCTCAGGTGATGCAGCTGAATCAGCCTGAATGCAGATTCTGGGTAACACGTGTCAAAAACACAAGCAGGAGAACAGTTTTTAGGCTGCCTGACAGAATTTCATTGCTCAACCCTGTTTCACATTCCAATGAATTCCTGTGTAATGCAAAGGCACT
>NW_025194835.1:0-2976 GCF_004010195.1 Chiloscyllium plagiosum | reverse complement strand
AGTAATGTCACACTGAGATATCCTCTGGGAAATTGTAGTATTGTGGAATTTAGCAAGATAATGTTTTTTTAAAGTGACCATAAAGCACACCCTACAATCACAACCAAAGCCACTGACATGTGTTTGAAAGGAGAACTGACCAAGATAAACAGGGGAAACAGTGAAGTGTATGGCTGGTAATGCACAGTGGAAAACATTTACTGTCATAGAGATGTACAGCTCAGAAACAAGGCCTTCGGTGTCCAACTTGTTTCCGTCACCCACATATCCTAACATAATCTCGTCACATTTGCCAGCAGTTGGCCCAAATCGCTTTCAACCCTTTCTGTTTGTATACCCATCCAGAAACCTTTTAAATGCAGTAATTGTACCAGTCTCCACCACTTCCTTTGAGAGGTCATTCCATATACGCAACACCCTGTACATCAAAACGTTGTCCCTTACATTCCTTTTATATCTTTCCCCTCTCACCCTGAACCGAGGCCCTCCTGTTCTGGACTACACCCCCCCACACCCCCCTCCCCTTGGAAAAGAGCTTGTCTGTTAATCCTAACTATGCCTCTCATGGTTTTATAAACCTCCATATGGGTACCCCTCAGCCTCAGACATTCCAGGGAAAACAGGCCCAACCCATTTAACCTCCTCCTGTAGCTCAAATCCTCCAATCCTGGCAGCATCTTTGTAAATCTTTTCTGATTCCTTTCAATTTACACAATATCCTTTCGATGGGGAGGAGACAAGAATTGCACGCAATATTCCAAAGTGACTTATCCAATGTCCTGTACAGCCGAACATGACCTCCCAACTCCTCTACTCAATGCTCTGATCAGTAAACGCAAGCACAGCAAATACCTTCTTCACTATCCTATCGACCCACAATTCTCCTTTCAAGGAACAATGAACCTGCAATCCAAGGTCTCTTTGTTCAGAAACACTCCGTGGGACCTTAACATTAAGTGTATCAGTCTGGTGAAGCATTGCTTTTCCAAAATGCAGCACCTCCCATTTATCTAAATTAAACTCCATCTGCCACCCTTCAGCCCATTGGCCCAACTGATCCAGATAGTGGGCCAGTGGCACAGTGGTTAGCACTGCTGCCTCACAGCGTCAGAGACCCGGGTTCAATTCCCGCCTCAGGCGACTGACTGTGTGGAGTTTGCACGTTCTCCCCGTGTCTGCGTGGGTTTCCTCCGGGTGCTCCGGTTTCTTCCCACAGTCACAAAGATGTGCAGGGTCAGGTGAATTGGCCATGCTAAATTGCCCGTAGTGTTAGGTAAGGGGTAAATGTAGGGGTAGGGGTGGGTTTCGCTTCGGCGGGTCGGTGTGGACTTGTTGGGCCGAAGGGCCTGTTTCCACACTGTAATCTAATCTAATCTAATCTAATCCCGTTGTAATGTGAAGTAACATTTGTCACTGTCCACTATACCTCCAATTTTGGTGTCATCTGCAAACTTACTAACTATACCTGCTATGTTCACATCCAAATCATTTATATAATTAATAGAAAGTAGTGGACACAGCACAGATCATTATGGCACACCACTGGTCACAGGCCTCCAGTCTGAAAAGCAAATCTCCACAACCGCCCTCTGTCTTCTACCTTTGAGCCGGTTCTGTATCCAAATGGCTGTTTTTCTCTGTATTCCATGAGATCCATCCTTGCCATCCACGCTCCCGTGTGGAAACATTTCGAATACCTTATTGAAGTCCATATCACTCACATCCACCGCACTGCTCTCATCAATCCTTTTGTTACTTCTTCAAAAAACTCAATATCTTGAGACATGATTTCCCACGAACAAAGCAATGCTGACGATCCCCAATTAGACAGTGCATTTCTAAACACATGTAACTCCTGTCCCCCATGTATCCGTCCTTCACCGTGCCCACGACTGATGTCAGGTGAACCAGACTGTAGTTCCCTGGCTTATTCTTATCACCATTCTTAAACAGTGGCACCACTTTTGCCAAACTCCAGTCTTCCACCACCTCACCTGTGACTAATGATGATACAAATATCTCAGCAAGAGGCCCAGCAATCACTTCTCTAGCTTCCCACAGAGTTCTCGAGTACGCCTGATCATGTCCTAGGGATTTATCCACCTTTAATCTTTTCAAGACATCCAGCACCTCATCCTCTGTAATATGGACATTTTGCAAGATGAAATCATCTATTTCCCAATGCTGTTTCCCAAACCATCATCCTGTTCTATATTTTCCATGTCCTTCCCGACAGGAAATACTCGTTCAGAATCTCCCCATCACCTGTTGCTCCACGTGCAGGCTGTCTTGACCTTTGATGGGCCCTATTCACTCCCCAGTGACACTTTTGTCCTTTTTGCATTTGTAAAAACACTTTGGATTCTCCTTAAACTTATTTGCCAAAGCTATCTCATGTCCACTTTTTGCCCTCATCATTTCCCTCTACCCGTACAGAACACTGCAATCACCCCCTCCCTGACTGGTCCATACACAACACAGCAATCTCCCCCTCCCTGACTGATCGCTACCCACCACTGCAATATCACCCTCCTTGACTGATCGCTATCCAACACTTCAATCTCCACCTCCCTGACTGGTCCATACACAACACTGCAATTGCCCCCTCACTGACTGATCCCTATCCAACACTGCGCTCAGACCCTTCCTAACGTTCCCCTACCCAACACTGCAATCTCCCCCTCCCTTACTGATCCCTACCCAACACTGCAATCACCCCCTCCCTGACCGATCCCGACCCAACACTGCATTCACCCACTCCCTGACTGATCCCGGCCCAACAATACAATCACACCATCCCTGACTGATCCCTACCCCAAAACTGCACTCAGACCCCGACTTCTCCCAACCCAACATTGCACTCACCCTCTCCCTGACTGATCCCAAACCAACACTGTAATCAATCCCTCCATGTCTGATCCTTACTCAACATTGAAATCTACCCCCGACTGATCCTTAACCAACACTGCAATCTCC
>NW_025194834.1:0-4229 GCF_004010195.1 Chiloscyllium plagiosum | reverse complement strand
AAGCTCCCCACTGTTTGGGTCATTCAAAACACATTATGGCTGGTGGACATCAACCCTCTCATTTCCTGGATATCTCTGTGGGTGATCCCGAGGGTAGCTTCCTCAGCACAAATATCTTCAGCTGCTTCATCAATGCTTTTCCTTTCCTCATTCGATCAGAAGTGAAGATCTTCAGTGAGGATCACATAAAGCATCAAAATCTGGACAATATTCAAGCTCATGCTGTTAACGTGCAGGTCACATTCGTGTGTCAGCACTGCTGGACCCTGGCCATTTCCACAGTAAAGAAAGAGGAACTCATTCAGCATCTCAAGCTTGCTTCATTGAAATCCATTCAGCCCATCCAAACTATTTGATAAGAAGAGACACAGCCCATTTACTCTCTATTGTTTCTTAAACAAGAACAGATTTATTTTAAAAAACTGCAAATGATAGAATTCAAAGTAAGCAGTCAGGACGCCGGAACAACACAACAAAAGAGACTTCTCATCAGGAGGTGAGAAGTCAACGACTTGTTTAAATGCCTTCTTCAGGACTGGGAGTGTCGGAGGTGTTAAGGGGGTCTACATTTATAGAGTCCGGGTGGGGGAAGAGGAGACAGGATGGTGATGTGAGGATAGGTGAACAAAGTAGAGATTGTGACTGGGTTGGTCGATGGGAGGAATGAATCCAGTTGGGAGATGGAAGGAGGGCTGATCAGAGGAATGGAAGGGAGGAGGTGGGCTGGGAATGTTTTGGGGGGATTGGAGAGGATGTTATTTGAAATTGGAGAGCTCAATGTTGAGTCCCCCGGGCTGTATGCAGCCCAGGCAGAAGATGAAGTGTTGTCCCTCCAATTTGCGGTTTGTTTCGTTGTGGCAATGGAGGAAGTCAAGGATGGCCACGTTGCAAAGGGCGTGGGAGGAGGAATTGAAATAGGCAGTGACTGGGAAGTCAGCTCTGCCCTTATGGGCTCAGCTGAGATTCTTAGCAATACATCCCCTTAGTTTACATTTGTGATCGCCGATGTAGTGAAGACCACATTGGAAGCACCAGATACAGGAAACTAGGTTGGATCCAAACACCTGGCACACCTTCCACAAGGACCATTCCCTTCGCTAATCTTTGGTTAGTGCCACACACCCCACCAAACCCTCCAAACCCCATTGACAACTGCCCCTGCAAACGGAAAAGATGCATCACCTGGTGGCACACATTCTCCCTCACCTTCATCCAGCGCACCAAACTGTCCTTCCAGGTGAAACAGAGATTCACCTGCATCACTTCCAACCTTGTGTACTGCATCAAGTGCTTCCGATGTGGTCTTCTCTACACTGGGGAGATCAAACAAAGGGCACATTTTACCATTTATCACAGCCGGGCCCAAATGGGTAGATGTGAGCTCCCAGTCATCACCCATTTCAATTCCCCTTCCCCTGCTCTCCCCCCGACCATTTCCTTTCCTCTTTATCTGCAGCTCCCCCTACCCCTACCCACAATCCTGAAGAACGGTTGTACCGGAAATATTGCGTTCTCCACCTCCTGCTGCTGTCTGGCTTGTGGTGTTCTTCCAGCCTCCTGTTTGTCTTTTATTACACAGGACGATAAGGAGTCTAGACAGCACAACACGCTGGTTAGCAGCTACCACGAGTCACCCAATGCGTTACATTAATGTGGTTTGCTGATGGATTGGACCACAGTGGATGGCTTGTCCCAAGTCGCAAGGTGGCATCTGCCATCTCCGAGAAGACAGGCTCGTATTCTGCATGGAGATCAGAAACTTTTGGGAATGGCCAACTCGATCAGAGTGTAGCTGCTGACATATTTATGAACAACATGTTGCTCAGTGCAGGGAATCCCTCCAACTGTACGTTGATATGGGGAGAGTTCATTCAGAATCTGCAGCTCTCTCGCAACCAACATGGGGTCTCCACAGAGAGTGTAAACTATCAGAGAGTCATAGAGTTTAACAGCAGGGAGACAGGGCCGTTAGCCTAAATTGGTCAATGCTGACCAAAATGTCCAATCATGCTAATCGCATTTCCCTGCACTTGGCCCATGTCCTGCTAAACATTTCCTATCAATGTATCTGTACACATACGAAAACATGTACTGCAGGAAAACACATGTCATATTTCACGCTATTGTTTTGTTTTGGGCATAATGAGTCTTGGTGCAAAACACTCAAGTTTTATTGCAATCACTTTTTTAATCTTTTGCAGCATGACAGATTAAACACTCATTTCCTTCACACTCTCCTCATGGTACCATCACTGCAGAGATTAGTTTGGTCAAACCTCTTTAAACTATCTCACTGTAGCAAGGAGATCATTCTTTTTATGGAGAGAAACTCTGTTCACAGTTCCCCACGTGCTGTCTCAGTATCTCTCAACAACTGCAGTGAGGTGTCTTCACGCCTATATTTGAATCATTCTTCAATGAACAACATGATACAATATACTGTGCTGATTACTTGCTGCTCTGTATGAATTCTGTCAGTGACTCATGACCAAGGGCATTCAGCTCCTTTTCACCAAGAGCACTTCACATCATCTCACATCATAAATACAAAATGAGAAGGATGGTACGTTTTGCCAAATAATTTCTTTGCCTTGCGAAACGCTTTACTTCCAGCACAACCACGCCAACAGCAACACCAGAGATCTCTGAAGATGCTGAGGAGGTGATGGCATAGCTCTATTATCTTCGGATTATTAATGCTGCGACCCAGGTAATGACTCAGAGCACAGACTCGAATCCCAACACAGCAAATATTGGAATTTGAGTTCAATAAGATATCACGAATTAAGAAGGAATGTAAAGATTATCAGAAACACCTACCTGAAACACTGATTCCCCTCAAGGAATGAGATCTATCATCTTCAGCTGATCAAGCTTACATGTGACTATCGACCCATAGCAATGTTGTTACCTCTCGGCTGCCGTTTGAAATGTCCAAGCCCAACCACTCAGTTATATCACTCACGAGAAGCCTCAAAGAAAGTAAACCAGACGGAGCTAAACATTGAGTGCTTACAGCCCACTGACTGCAGTGGTCAGGACTGCAGCTCACCAACAGCTTTTCAAGGACAACATGAAAAGGGAATTACATGCTGTCCCAACGTCCCATTAATGAATTTTAAAAAAAGATTACTCTTAGGAAAGGGAGACAAAGGGACATAACTCACTTCAAACCGTGACTTAGATGTATACATTACATGGACAGGATTTTCGTTATTATGTCAGCAGGAGAGAAATAAATAATTATTATTTCCATTCCAGCTGGTCATCAACAATCCATCAACTTGCTTCTTTATCTCTTTCTCTCTCTTTCTATACTTGTTCAACTCCGTCCTTCTCCCCATCACAACAGACGTCCCTGTCACCAACATCAATCACACTATTTTCCAGTTGTGTGCAGTTCTGATGGATGGTCATTGGACTCGAAATGCCATTTCTAATTTTATCCCGATCCGAGGCTGCCAATTCTGCTCAGCTACTCTGGCACTTCATCATTATTCTGATATCTTGCATCATTCCTTTTTTTCCCAAACTTTATGTGTTGTTATTAGATAAGATGTCTGCATCGCTGTTAAGGGCACCGTTTGTTGACGTCACTAAATGCCCTTTACTGTAAGGTCATTCCTTAAGGCAGTATAGAGCAAAACACCTTGCTGTGGACCTGACGTCGTCCTTATCCAGACCAGGTAATAATGTGAGATGACTTTACCGAAGAACATCAATGAAATAGATAAACTTATTGACAATATGTTGTGGTTCTGTTCGTCGAGCTGGGAATTTGTGTTACAGACGTTTCGTCCCCTGACTAGGTGACATCCTCAGTGCTTGGGAGCCTCCTGTGAAGCACTTCTGTGATGTCTCCTCCGGCATTTATAGTGGTTTGTCTCTGCCGCTTCCGGTTGTCAGTTCCAGCTGTCCGTTGCAGTGGTCGGTACATTGGGTCCAGGTCGATGTGCTTATTGATTGAATCTGTGGATGATTGTCATGCCTCGAGGAATTCCGTGGCTGTTCTCTCTTTGGCTTGTCCGATAATGGTAGTGTTGTCCCAGCCGAACTCATGTTGCTTGTCATCTGCGTGTGTGGCTACTAAGGATAGCTGGTCGTGTCATTTCGGGGCTAGTTGTTGTTCATGGATACGGATCGTTAGCTGTCTTCCTGTTTGTCCTATGTAGTGTTTTGTGCAGACCTTTCATTGTATTTTGTACACAATGTTGGTTTTGTTCATGCTG
>NW_025194833.1:0-4229 GCF_004010195.1 Chiloscyllium plagiosum | reverse complement strand
GCTGTAGATATCCCGGGACATGCCGAAGTCCCCGATCTTGACCAGGAGCCCATCGCCCACCAGGCAGTTCCGAGTGGCCAGGTCCCGGTGAACAAAGTGCAGTGATGCTAGGTAGACCATGCCCGAGGCTATCTGCTGGGCTATCACCAACAACTGGGCCACGCTGAGCTGGACTGAGGGATGGTCACTACCACCAGTCAGGATCATAGCATCAGGGCCCTGCGACCTACACACGGACAGAGACAGGACTTAGAGAGACCTCAAACAGAGAGCTCAGAGAGAGAGCTTAAAGACAGAGATCAGAGAGAGAGGATCAGAGAGAGAGGATCAGAGAGAGAGGATCAGAGAGAGAGAGAGATAAGAGAGAGAGCTCACAGAGAGAGCTCACAGAGAGAGCTCACAGAGAGAGAGAGAGATCAGAGATAGAGATCAGACAGAGAGCTTCAAGACAGAGATCAGAGAGAGAGAGAGATCAGACAGAGGTCAGAGAGAGAGTTTCGAGACAGAGATCAGAGAGAGAGCTCAGAGAGAGAGAGCTGAGAGAGAGAGCTCAGAGAGAGAGAGCTCAGAGAGAGCTCAGAGAGAGAGAGCTGAGAGAGAGAGAGAGCTCAGAGAGAGAAAGCTCAGAGAGAGAGAGCTCAGAGAGAGAGAGCTCAGAAAGAGAGGTCAGACAGAGCTTCGAGGCAGAGCTTCGAGACAGAGCTCAGAGACAGAGCTCAGAAAGAGAGATCAGAGAGCGAGATCAGAGAGAGAGATCAGAGAGAGAGATCAGAGAGAGAGATCAGAGAGAGAGATCAGAGAGAGAGCTTAAAGACAGAGAGCTCAGAGAGAGAGGATCAGACAGAGAGAGAGATCAGAGATAGAGATCAGACAGAGAGCTTCAAGACAGAGATCAGAGAGAGAGAGAGAGCTCAGACAGAGAGGTCAGAGAGAGAGTTTCGAGACAGAGATCAGAGAGAGAGAGCTGAGAGAGAGCTCAGACAGAGAGCTTCGAGACAGAGCTTCGAGACAGAACTTCGAGACAGAGCTTCAAGACAGCGCTCAGAGACAGAGCTCAGAAAGAGAGATCAGAGAGAGATATCAGAGAGAGAGATCAGAGAGAGATATCAGAGAGAGAGATCAGAGAGAGAAATCAGAGAGAGAGAGATCAGAGAGAGAGAGCTCAGAGAGAGAGAGAGATCAGAGAGAGAGCTCAGAGACAGTGCTCAGAGAGAGAGATCAGAGAGAGAGATCAGAGAGAGATCAGAGAGAGAAATCAGAGAGAGAGAGCTCAGAGAGAGATATCAGAGAGAGAGAGCTCAGAGAGAGAGAGAGATCAGAGAGAGAGCTCAGAGACAGAGATCAGAGAGAGAGATCAGAGAGAGATCAGAGAGAGAGAGCTCAGAGAGAGATATCAGAGACAGAGATCAGAGAGAGAGAGCTCAGAGAGAGAGCTCAGAGAGATCAGAAAGAGTTTCGAGACAGAGATCAGAGGGAGAGCTCAGAGAGATCAGAAAGAGTTTCGAGACAGAGATCAGAGAGAGAGCTCAGAGAGAGAGCGCTCAGAGACAGAGCTCAGAGAGAGCGCTCAGAAAGAGATCAGAGAGAGAGAGCTCAGAGAGAGAGGATTAGATTAGATTACATTACAGTGTGGAAACAGGCCCTTCGGCCCAACAAGTCCACACCGACCCGCCGAAGCGCAACCCACCCATACCCCTACATTTACCCCTTACCTAACACTACGGACAATTTAGCACGGCCAATTCCCCTGACCTGCACATCTTTGGACTGTGGGAGGAAACCGGAGCACCCGGAGGAAACCCACGCAGACACGGGGAGAATGTGCAAACTCCACACAGTCAGTCGCCTGAGGCGGGAATTGAACCCGGGTCTCTGGCGCTGTGAGGCAGCAGTGCTAACCACTGTGCCACCGTGCCGCCCACAAAGATCATACAGAGAGCTTCAAGACAGATCAGAGAGAGAGCTCAGAGAGAGAGATATCAGAGAGAGAGATCAGAGAGGGAGAGAGATCAGAGAGAGAGATCAGAGAGAGAGAGAGAGAGGGAGAGAGATCAGAGAGAGAGATCAGAGAGAGATCAGAGAGAGAGAGAGCTCAGAGACAGAGCGCAGAGACAGAGATCAGAGAGAGAGCTCAGAGAGAGAGATCAGAGAGAGAGCTCAGACAGAGAGAGATCAGAGACAGAGCTCAGAGAGAGATCAGAGAGAGATCAGAGAGAGAGAGAGCTCAGAGACAGAGTTCAGAGACAGAGATCAGAGAGAGAGCTGAGAGACAGAGCTCAGAAACAGAGCTCAGAGGCAGAGATCAGAGAGAGAGAGATCAAAGAGAGAGAGCTCAGAGATAGAGCGCAAAGACAGAGATCAGAGAGAGAGATCAGAGAGAGAGCTCAGAGGCAGAGAGCTCAGAGACAGAGATCAGAGAGAGAGCTCAGAGGCAGAGAGCTCAGAGGCAGAGATCAGAGAGAGAGCTCAGAGAGAGAGAGCTCACAGAGAGAGAGCTCAGAGAGAGAGAGCTCAGAGAGAGAGTGCTCAGAGAGAGAGAGAGCTCAGAGAGAGAGTGCTCAGAGAGAGATGAGAGACAGAGCTCAGAGAGAGAGCTCAGAGAGAGAGCTCAGAGAGACAGAGCTCAGAGAGAGAGCTCAGAGACAGAGCTCAGAGACAGAGATCAGAGAGAGAGATCAGAGAGATCAGAGAGAGAGATCAGAGAGAGATCAGACAGAGTTTCGAGACAGAGATCAGAGAGAGAGCTCAGAGAGAGAGCTCAGAGAGAGTGGTCAAAAGAGCTTAGAGCAAGTTTAATGAGGGCTTACAACAGCTAAGAGAGGGTTTAGAACACAGAACGCAGTACAGTACAGGCCCTTCGGCCCTCGATGTTGTGCCGGCCCTTTACCCTACTCTAAGATCAGACTAACCTCCATCCCCTTCATTGTACCATCATCCACGGGCCTATCCAAGAGTGGCTCAAATGTCCCTGACTCTACCAGCCCTGCTGGCAGTGCATTCCACACACCCACCACTCTCTGGGCAAGGACTGACCTCTGACCTCTCCCCTTCCTCAAAAACTATATCCCCTCGTGGTAGCCATTCTGTCCTGGGGAAAAGTCTCTGGCTATCCACTCTATCTGGGTCTCTCATCGTCATGCACACCTCTATCAGGTCACCTCTCATCCCTCCAATGAGATAAACCCGAGATCCCTCAACCTTTCTACATAAGACCTGCCCTCCAGCATCCTGGTAAACCTCCTCTGCACCCTCCCTAAAGCTTCCACATCCTTCCTACAATGAGGCGACCAGAACTGAACACGATATTCCAAGTGTGGTCTAACCAGGGCTCGATAGAGCTGCAGCATAACCTCGCGGCTCTTAAACTCAATCGTCCTGCAAACGAAAGCCAACACACCGTACACCTTCTTGACATCCCGACCAACCTGTGTGGTAACTTTGCGGGATTCATGGACACAGACCCCCAAGACCCCTCCGTCCCTACACACTGTCAAGAGTCCTGCTTTTAACCCTGGCAATCCGAATTCACATTCCACCTTCCAAAGTGAATCACTCCCCACTTTCCCAGGTTGAACTCCATCTTCTCAGCCCAGTTTCCACATCCCGTCAATGACCCACCAGCCTTCCACACTATCCGGCAACCTTCATGTCATCAGCAAACTTACTAACCCGCCCTTCCACTACCTCATTCAAGTCATTTATAAACATCCGAGGTCCCCGAACAGATCCCTGTGGAAATTCACTGGCCACTGAGCTCCAGGCTGAATCATTTCCATCTGCCACCACCCTCTGTCTCCATGGACCAGCCAATTCTGTATCCCCGCAGACAGATTTCCCTGTATCCCACACTCCTGAATGAGCCGACCGCGGGGAACCTTAACAAACGCCTTTTGCTAAAAGCCACATCCACTGCTCTACCCTCATCAATGTGTTTGGTCACATCCTCAAAGAATTCAATCCCTTCCCCTCACAAAGCCATCTCTAACCAAACTGTGGTTTTCCAAGTCATTATCAATCCTGTCTCTCAGAATCCTCTCCAATACTTTACCCACCAGAGACTGACTGGTCTGTAATTCCCAGGATTATCCCTATTCCCCTTTCTGGAACAATGGGAATAACATTTGCCACCCCCCAATCACTTGGTACTGCACCATGGACAGTGTGGACACAAAGATCATCCACACGAAGGGACGGCAATCTCTTCCCTCACTTCCTGTAGGAACCCAGGC
>NW_025194832.1:0-4228 GCF_004010195.1 Chiloscyllium plagiosum | reverse complement strand
GGGCAGCCCACAAGGTGCAAGCAAGCCCCTTTCTCTTATGCTTGGCAACGAGGACTTGCTTATACGAATCTCTTCTCCTAATCGTACGAGCACTGAGACATGTCCAACCTCTATGTAGAACGGTTAGATTGCGAAAAGTGGACAGTCTGTTCAAAATCACAATGATGCGTATAAGTCGATGTCTACCTCTATGTTATATGTGGAATGTGCATCACTTCAGTTTTTGGTAGATTCAGGGGCAACTTGCTCAATCCTTAAAGTTAGCCAGTTTAGTCAATCGAAGTAAATAACGATGAGTGAAAGGTTCCTGAACACAATGGAATGCATCAGGAGTGGTGGTTCGGGAGAGATTTTCCGCACCCCTATTCTGCGAAACTAGTATTGGGCAAACATTCCAAATCTCCTTGTTGGTGTCGGAATTTTATCCTTTAAATCTGCTGGTTCGGGATCATATAATGAGACTGGGGCTGGACCTGCTCATTGCTCCGACGAGCAGGTAATTCAACGGGAAGATTTACCAGTACAGGCTGTAAACTATGTTCCACGACCCCTGATATATGTCTACGAGTGGCAATTAAGCCAGGGGATGATACGTTCAGTGAGCGATTCACTCACCATGGAAGCAAGCAACCATGTTAATCATATTAACACCGATTTTCTTGCTGAAGATATGCTGCAATGCAAAACACACACACACCGTGACGGCCCTGACGAACGACATGAGAAGGAATTGTTCAGGAGATTGGTTAAATCAGATCAGTTGTTCTTGTGCGAATTTTATTGGAGTGATCGCAGATGTGCAGTTAGTGTGAACTTTTCTCAAGTATCTGTAACAGCAATCAGTCCATATCTTTTTGATGTAGAAGGCTCTGCTCCTCACGTGTCACTGGCGAAGGTGTCTGGTGACAGGTTGCAGAATTAGGGACATGGGTGCTAAAGGCACAAAGAACGAGAGGTTGGGTCTTCTGGGACGATGTGGGTATCTGGTTCAATACAGATCTGCAGACATAAAAGAAGAAACTAAATTGGCGAACTCAGGCAGTCAGGACAGTCTTGAAAAGCCTAAGGGGATAGCGTGGCGTTTCACGGCGATAGAAGTCTCGGAGTCAAGAATAAAAATCATCACGACTGAGTTGTGGGCCAAGGACAAACATGATGTGGGGCTCATACCGGGCTGTGAACCCATAAGGATAACCCCGAAGACTGAGTATCGTCCTTGTAAAGACCATAGAAGGAATTACTCCAGTCTTTGAATCCCTCGAAAGGCTGGAGTGATAATCTCCAGTGAAAACTCACCATTGAGAACCCACATTTCTCCGGTCAAAAAGGCATACATTCCCGGTGATCGGAGGAATGGAGGTTTGTTGAAGACCTGCAGGCAATCAATAATGGTATTGTCCCACGCGCCCCAAATATTCCCAACTACTAGCCTATATTAGCTCAAATTCCAGTGGAGAGCCAATGGTTCTCTGTTGTGGATTTAGCAAATGTTTTCTTTCGTGCACCGATGTATCCAGACAGTCACTCTGGTTCGCTTTTTCATTCAAAGGGAAATCGTATACCTTCACGCGACTTTCTCAGGGTTAATGTGAGTCCCCTACCATATATAACGAGGATCTACGTAGAAGTCTGGAAACTCTTGTTCTTATTCCGGGGTCCGCGATTCTGCAGTATGTAAATGATTGCTTGTGAGCGGCACCAACAAAGGAACAATGTGAGAAGGATTCCCTTGCGTTGCTCTGCCATCTAGCGAGGGAAGGGCACAAACCCAGTCTCACAAAGCTATAATTTGTGGTACAACAGGTAAAGTTCTTAGGTCACTTACTATCTGAACAAGACAAGACCATTGGTCAAAACAGAGTTCAAACAATCCAGCAAATTCCAAAGCCACACACGAAGAAATATTTACTATCTTTTTGGGCCTGTGCTCCTACTGTAGAATGTTTATCCCACATTTCAGATCCCTTGAGGTGCCCCTTAGTGACATAGCCCAGGGAAAAGCTTTGCAGAACCAGAGTCCGTATCAGTGGACCCCAGAGGCCAGGAGTGTCTGCGTCAAATTAAAAAAGGCGCTCCAAACTACACCTACATTGGGAATTCCGAACCCAAACAAGCTTTTTGTAAAAACAGTAGATGAGAAGAGTGGCTGCGTGACATCTGTGCTGTTGCAGGATGATCGGGGGAAATTGAGGCTGGTAGCATATTTTTCAGCTGAACTAGACCCCGTAGCGTCAGCATTGCCTAAATGTTTTCGAGCCCTGGCCGCGGCTCAAAAAGCTGCTGTAGCGTCCAAAGGTATAGTCGGCAATGTTGAATAAACCCTTCTGGTCCCATACGCAGTATCCTTACTCCTTTCCGAGCAAATGACCGCACGCATGTCAGCAGCACGTTGGCTCAGATATAATACTGTGCTATTGGAGATGCCTCACAATATAATAAAGGGATGTAACGTCCTAGCCTTCTCCCCACAGAACGAGAGGGAGACCCACATGATTGTGTCGCTGTAACTAATAAAATGTGCAGCCCTAGATCCGGTTTGCAGGATTCAACACTTCAGAATCCCGATATGGAGATATTTTTGTGGAGGGCGCAGCATACAGAAGCCAGGAGACAGGGCATAATTGCATTGGGTATGCTGTAGTGATTACCTCCGAGATAATCATTGTGGGATTACTCCCTTCTCATCTGTCGGTGCACGCAGTGGAGCTGATTGCCATGACTAAGGAATGTAAGTTTGCTGAGAGAAAGACAGTGAACATTTACACCGATAGCAGATACATATTCGGGGTTGTACATGATTTTAGAACCCTGTGGAAACACAGGGGCTTCTTGAACTCCACCCGAAAGCCCATCACACACCGTGGCCAGATTGTTGACCTCCTGGAGGTGGTCCTATTGCCTAAATCAATCATTGTGTGTAAATGTGAAGCCCACACAAAACATAATGATTTCATTTCCCAAGGCAATGCAAGGGCAGACTCAGCAGCAAAAACGGCAGCACAGCAGCCGCCAAGTGAGCGGATTGACATGTGTATGACAAAAATTTGTACCCCAACAGCAGACGTACGGGAGTTACAGTCACCGGTCACACAGGAAGAAAAGCGTGAGTGGGCGAAAGCAGGAGGCAGTGTCAGGGAAGGAGTATGGTGTGGCCCCAATGGTGAACCCTGTCGACCAGCCAAGCTGACACACAGTAAGGACGATGAGTCAAAAGGGGGGATGAATGACAGTATTTCGGCACATTGATATAGGAAGCGATTTATTCATTACTACCAGAAATATTGTGAAGGTTGTGCTATCTGTGCCACTAATAATTTGGAGAGGGGAATACAGATGAGTCAGGCAGCACACACCCATAACCAATAAACCCTTTTAACACTTGCAGATGGACTTTATTGAACTAACGCTCAGCGAGGTGAAAAAGGTATTGTTGGTAATAGTTGATATGTTTTCCAAATGGGTGGAAACGTTCCCCACATCTAAACATGCCAGTGCAGTAGCCAAAGCTTTGCTAACTGAGATAATTCCGAGATGGGGCATCCCTGAAAGGCTTAGTAGCGACAATAGGACACCATTTGTCATCAATGCCTTACAGCAGATCAGTGAATATTTGGGAATAAACATGAGACAACATTGTCCCTACCACCCAGCGAGCGGTGGGGCAGTGGAAAGAGAAAATGCTGCCCTAAAAAATAAATTGGCAAAATATTATGAGGAACTTGTGGTGATATGGACAAAGGCACTTTCGATTGTGCGAATGGAAATGAGATCGAGGAGGAGAGGAAGAGCTAATCTTTGCCCGTTTGAAATTTTGTTTGGTAGACAGCCCAGCACAGGAATTGGCCCAAGACCAGATAACATGGCACTGTGAGGATGAGCTGTTTTGTTACTGTATAAAACTCTCTGCCCTTTTGTCTCAAACACAGTATCATCTGAAATCAGCTGTACCCACACCAGCAGGAGGGAACCTGCAAGATCTACAAACTGGAGATTGGACAGTGATGAAAGATTTCAGGAGGAATATCTGGAAGGCGAGGAGGTGGCTGGGACCGTTTCAAGTGCTCCTTGCAACACAGACAGCAGTTAAGATCGCAAAAAGTGCCACTAGGATACACGCCATCAATTGCAAACGTGTGGTTTGGCATGAGGAGACATCGGACGGCACTGGAACCAATTAAGTGCAAGTAGTGATTCAAAGCCTCATACGAATAAGGGGTTGCACCAGATC
>NW_025194831.1:1772-4228 GCF_004010195.1 Chiloscyllium plagiosum | reverse complement strand
ACATCGGTTTCCCTCCTTTTCCCCATAAAGCTTTCTTCAAGGATACCAGCCCACGATACAATTAATGACACTGACTTGCCTGCCCTGTGTCGTGGAAAATTCCACAGCAGTCATTAATTTTGAAGAATTCCACAGTAACCACGGTCTAGGTATGTTGCAGGGAATACTACCCCATCTTACCCCTTACCAAAGCATGAACATCATTTACAAAATATAAGTGAAGACGTTGATGAAACACTCTTCACTTGACTTAATAGGTGCAGCACCAGTAACACTAGAGGACCTCGACAGCATGCACTACAAAGCACCCCCTTGATTGGCACCACATTCACAAACATACATTTCCTTAACGCCCAGGCACTAAGGCAGCAGCGAGCAATGTATGCACAATGCATTACAGAAATTTACCAAGGCCGTAATACCAGTACATGAAATAATCCCAGGACTTCCAACATCGAAAATGACAAGGGCAGTAGAGAGATGGAAACAACAAACGTTCCAAGTTCCTGCCCAAGCTACACAACATCCTAGCTTGGAATTATAGCATCATAACTTCACTGTCGATGTGTCAAAATGCTGGAATGCCCTTCCTGAGGGCATTGTGGATATAACGAAGCCAAATAGACTGTAACGGTTCCAGAATGCAGCTGACGCCACCTTCTCAAGGGACGTGCAATAAATGCTGTTCTGGCAAGCGACACCCAGATGTCATGTGTTAAATAAAGAAAAATAACCAAATTAAAAAGTTGTTTTGCCATTTATTGATCGGTTATGTGCATTGCGAGATGTTAGCAAAGTGTATTACCCTTTACATCATTTTCCTGACGACTTAGGCTGGACTGACAGGTCCACGTTTTCTTCATTCAGGTGCATCAGTGTAACCAATGAGTTATTTTGTCATAAGTGACAATAATTACAGTATTATAATGCGACTAGTCGTTACTCCTCGATATTTATTGAAGTTAAATGTCACCATCTCACAACGATCAGGGATCTGAAGACCTGAACATGATGCGACCACTGTGAGCCACTGTCCTTTTCAGCAATATAAATCGTTTCCGATTATTCCCCATATTTCCTGTGTCCAACAAATCAAATTCATTGCACAAAGCGCTGCTCACTTGTTTCTAAAACCTGATGACGTGCCTCATTGGCGACTTGGACTTATGATTTTGTAGTTAATATGTGAGACATTTCAGTGCGTTCTATTTTTCATGTTCTGTCCATAAGATGACAACAGATAAATTCAGAAGTAGGCTACGCAAGCCATCGAGTCTGCCCTGCCACTCAATGTGTTCATGGCTGGCCTGATCATGTTCACCTCCACTTTCCTGCCTTCTCGCCCGAACCATTACTAGCTTTAATAATTAAAAAAAAATGTTAGTGAACCAGTTTCTACAGCCATCTCTGGCAAAGAAAGTTACAGAATCATTACACTCTAAAAATATTTTTTTTTGCATCGTTCTCTGCAATAGGTGAGACCTTTTCCTCAGATTTGGCCTTCTTCTGTCGCCTCAGCCACACGGAGAAACAATGTATTCACACCTATTCTTTCAAGTGCTCCAAGAATCGCATTTGTAACAACAAGGAGCCGTCTCAGTCTTCTAAACACCGACTGGTCCAGTCCAACTCTACTCAAGCTATCCTTAATACAGAGTCCACACAGTCTTGGGACCAGTTCTGCACTTCATTCAATTCCAGTGTCCGTGTAATGGGTACTTGATGGCTACGTTGCAGGATGCTGCTCTCTCCATAACAAGAAGAGAGGACAGCGCGAGTTGAAGTTACCGCCCCACAATCCGGCCACTATGTATAACTCAGCATAGTCAGACTGAAAGGCTCCGTGGTGAAGTATTGTGCATCAGTGAAGGTGGCATTCAAGACGAATATTGGACGGTTATTGGGACAGAAGGCATGAGAGATGGAGGCAGGAGATTGGATCAAGGCAATTGAATCGTAACACAGTCACCACTGGCTGATCGGCCTCGTTCTGTGCCTCAACATGCTATCTTTCGGGCATCTCTTCTTCACCTTTGAACAAGTATTCACTTTGGCTGTGGCAAGGACAACGGCAGCTACAGACTGAGAGTGTGCACAGAGAATGTGGTTCAAATGAATGGCAAGTGTTTCTTGCTCTTGGAGTATTACAAGCCCTTGGCAGCTACTATTTGAACGGAGTGAAAACCCTGAAGTTCTGCTTGACACTAAATGCGGTCTAGAACATAGAAGAACATAGAAGAATACAGCGCAGTACAGGCCCTTTGGCCCTCGATGTTGCGCCGATCCAAGCCCACCTAACCTATACTAACCCACTATCCTCCATATACCTATCCAATGCCCGCTTAAATGCCCATAAAGAGGGAGAGTCCATCACTGCTGCTGGCAGGGCATTCCATGAACTTACGACTCGCTGAGTGAAGAACCTACCCCTAACTTCAGTCCAATATCTACCCCCC
>NW_025194831.1:0-1148 GCF_004010195.1 Chiloscyllium plagiosum | reverse complement strand
CCATCAAGTACTACCCTCTGTCTTCTTCCATCCGGCCAATTTCTAATCCAAACCTCCAACTCACCCTCCATGCCATACCTCCGTATTTTTTGCAGTGGTCTACCATGGGGAACCTTATCAAACGCCTTACTAAAATCCATATATACCACATCTACCGCTTTCCCCTCATCAACCTCCTTCGTCACCTTTTCAAAGAATTCAATAAGGTTTGTGAGGGACGACCTGCCCTTCACAAAACCATGCTGACTATCCTTGATCACATTATTCCTATCCAGATGTTCATAAATCCTATCCCTTACAATTCTCTCTAAGACTTTGCCCACAACAGAAGTGAGACTCACCGGCCTATAGTTACTAGGGTTATCCCTACTCCCCTTTTTGAACAAGGGAACCACATTTGCTATCCTCCAGTCTTCTGGCACTACTCCTGTAGACAAAGAGGACATAAAAATCAAGGCCAATGGCTCTGCAATCTCCTCCCTTGCTTCCCAGAGAAGCAAGGGAGGAGATTGCAGATTGTGTCGCTGTCAAAGGACAATGCATAGAATCACAGAATCCCGACAGTCTGGAAACAGGCCTTTGGCCAACAGGTCTGTGCCAACCGGCGGAAGAGTAACCAACACAGAGCCATTCACATCCCCTCTTCCTCTTCATTTACTCCTGACTAATGCAAGTAACCTACACGTCTCTGCAAATTATCATTTACAATTAAACTGAACTGAACAGCTTTGCATATTGGGAGGAAATCGAAGCAGCCGGCGGAAATCCACACAGACACGAGAGAAAATGGCACACTCCACAAAGCCAATCACCCGAGACTGGGATCGAATCCGGGTCTCTGCTAATGTGAGGCAGCTGTGCTTAGGATTGACCCACTGTGCAGACCCATAAGCAGCCTGTTCACTGCTTCCTGCATTGTTGTGAATAAAACTCATTGCATTCATAAACACTTCTGAACTGCTTTCGTTTCTCATTGGAGAGTGTAATAGAAACACACAGAAATAGCAGATGCTCTAAAATCTACCGTATTCGGATGAATAGAGGATGTCCATCTGGTCCTGCATTCTCAGCAACAGGAAAAATTACCTCTGCATATTTAACCTGTCAAATCCTCGAAGAATGTTCTATGCACAATTAAGGCCTCATTG
>NW_025194830.1:0-4228 GCF_004010195.1 Chiloscyllium plagiosum | reverse complement strand
CTCCCTCCCTCTCCCGCTCGCCTCCCAGAAACGTTGGCGATTTCACCACGCTATCCGTGAGCGGTTGGTGATAACGGAGTGGCGGAAGGAGCCGCCGAACATCAGTACCTCTGTCTTCGTGGGTAGCGCCTACATCGCGGTCAGCCGGGAGTTTGTCGCCCACGTGTTTGCCAGCGCCGAGGTCCAGGCGTTCCTCAGGTGGTCGGAGGATACCTACAGCCCGGACGAACACGTGTGGGCCACCCTGCTGAGGATGCGCGGCGTGCCCGGCTACCACCCGTACACCCGGAGATCCCTCCACATCCTGGGCCGGGCAGTGAAGTGGTCCTTCGAGGCTGGCAACGTGGTGAAGGGAGCCCCGTACGGTGACTGCACGGGGACGTACCGCCACCTGATCTGTGTCTACGGGGTGGGCGACATCAGCTGGCTGCTGCTCCAGGAATCTTTCTTCGCCAACAAGTTCGACCCCGAGGTCGACAACATGGCCGTGCAGTGCATGGAGGAGTATCTCCGCAACAAGACCCTGCGGGAAGCCCAGCGGGGGGGGTGGGGAGCAGAGTAAACCTGGGGGGGAGGCATAGCAAACACTGTGGGACTGGGCACCAGGACACTGGGACACTGTGGGACTGGGGCACTGGGACAATGGGCACTGGGATACTGGGCACTGGGATACTGGGCACTGGGATACTGGGCACTGGGATACTGGGCACCGGGCCACTGGGATACTGGCCACTGAGATACTGGGCACCGGGCCACTGGGATACTGGGCACTGGGATACTGGGCACTGGGATACTGGGCACTGGGATACTGGCCACTGGGATACTGGGCACTGGGATACTGAGCACTGGGATACTGGGCACCGGGCCACTGGAATACTGGGGCACTGGGACACTGGGATACTGGGCACTGGGATACTGGGCACTGGGATACTGGCACCGGGACACTGGGATACTGGGGCACTGGGATACTGGGCACTGGGATACTGGGCACTGGGATACTGTGCACTGGGATACTGGCACCGGGACACTGGGATACTGGGGCACTGGGATACTGGGTACTGGGCACTGGGACAATGGGCACTGGGACACTGGGACACTGGGGCACTGGGACACTGGGCACTGGGATACTGGGCACTGGGATACTGGCACCAGGACACTGGGATACTGGGTACTGGGCACTGGGACACTGGGATACTGGGGCACTGGGACACTGGGATACTGGGTACTGGGCACTGGGATACTGAGCACTGGGACACTGGGCACTGGACTGGGCACTGGGATACTGAGCACTGGGACACTGGGCACTGGGACACTGGGATACTGGGCACTGTGGGACAAGCGCTGGAACACTGGGCACTGTGAGATTGGGCACTGTAACACTAGCCACTGAGAGACTGGCACTGTGAGACTGGGCACAGTAACTCAACACTGTAACACTGGGCACTGTGAGATTGGCACTGTAACACTGGGCACTAGCACTGGTCACCGTGAGACTGGCACTATGAGACTGGGCACTGTGGAGACTGGGCACAGTGGCAGTTAGTACTGTAAACCCGGGCACTGAGACTGCTGTAAGAAAGCTGTAGCCAGTTCAGCACCGAGCTGCTGTTCTCCTGAGGGACTGGCAGCCGGAGGGTTATTGAGTTGCTCGGTCAGTCCAGGCAACGGCGCTGTCCAGGATTCCCGAGAGAGCGGTGAGAAAGAACGAGAGGACAGCGCATGGATTCCGGGCTTTGGAGTGGGCTGCTTTGGGTTTGGGGCTTTGTCTCGGTACTTCCCCTGTTCCCAATTTACTGGCAGTTCTGGGGCACTGGGAAGAATGAAGTAAAAAGGCTCCAGGAATCTGCCAAAGTTGTTTGGTTTGACTGGGAACTTTGAAATTCAAACGAGTCAGACAGCTTTTGTGCCAGGAATACAACGCATTATCATTTATCATTGAAACTGTTACCTCCTGGCAAATTGCAATTATTATTTTTTTTTAACAGTGAGTGAGGTGGGGGGGGGTGGGGGGGGGGGCGGAGGTATGATCAAAGAAGATGGAACTCAGATCAGGGGTGTTTATAAGATTTCCTTCTGGTTCATCTGTGTTCTGCTAAAGGTTGCTAATAAATTGTTAATTTGTGTTTAAGTTATAAACTTGGTGTCCATGATCTGTTTTTTTTTTGTAAATTCCGGTGAGGAACAATTGAGTGATCTTGAGAAACAATTGAACGGCTGAATCCAGTGATAGGGAGGCTGATTTGGTTTGGCTTGTCTGCCCGGTGTCATGAAGTGGACTCTGTAGGGTAACGCCTGGATTTTCGGAGGCTGGAACACGAGGCACTGTTGGAAGTCCAACGACACCAGGTTATAGCCCAACAGGTTCACTTGGAATCGGAAACTTTTGCAGCACTCCTCCTTTGTCGGATGAAGTCAAGAAAGGGGGCAGCGCTCCGAAAGCTAGTGCTTCCGAATAAACCCATGTGACTATAACCTGGTGCCATGTGACTTCTGACCTTGTCCACCCCAGTCCAACTCTGGCACCTCCACATCATGACAAACACTGTAATTATGGACACAAAAATTATGGACATGGTAACTATGGATACGATAACTATGGACACGATAACTATGGACACGGTAACTATGGAGACAGTAGCTATGGACATGGTAACTATGGACACGGTAACTATGGACACGGTAACTATGGACATGACAATTCTGAACACGGTAACTATGGGCACGTTAACGATGGACATGGTAACTATGGGAATGATAACTGTGGACTTGGTGACGAAGGACATGATAATTATGGACACGATAACTATGGACACGGTAACTATGGAGATGGTAGCTATGGACATAGTAACTATGGACACGATAACTACGGACACGATAACTATGGACACGGTAACTATGGAAATGATAACTGTGGACATGGTGACGAAGGACACGATAATTATGGACACAATAATTATGGACACGGTAACCATGGAGATGGTAATTATGGACATAATAACTATGGATGCAGTAACTATGGACACGTTAACTAGGGTCAAAATAATTATGGATACGGTAACTATGGACACTGTAATTATAGACACGGTAACTATGGAGATGGTAACTATGGAGATGGTAATTATGGACACGGTAATTGTGGACATGATAACTATGGAGACGATAATTATGGACACGGTAACTATGGACACGGTAATTATGGATATGGTAACTATGGAAACGGTAACTATGATCACGGTAACGATGGACATGGTAACTATGGGCACGGTAACTAAGGACACAGAAATAATGGACACGGTCACTATGGACACGGTAATTATGGACAAGGTAATTAAGGACACGATAATTATGGACAGGGTAACTATGGCCACGGTAACTATGGACACGGTAACTAAGGACACAGTAACAATGAACATGGTAACTAAGAACACAGTAACTATGGACACGGTAACTATGGACACGGTAGCTATGGACTAGGTAACTATGAAGACGGTAATTATGGACACAGCAACTATGAACATGATAATTATGGACAAGGTAACTATGGACACGGTAACTAAGGACACTGTAACAATGAACATGGTATCTAAGGGCACAGTAACTATGGACACGGTAACTATGAACACAACGATTCTGAACACGGTAACTGTGGACACGATTACTATGGACACGGTAACTATGGACACGGTAATTATGGACACGGTAACTATGGACACGGTAACTGTGGAGATGGTAATTAAGAACATGGTAATTATGGACAAGGTAACTAAGGACACGGTAACTATTGACACAATAACTGTGGACACGATAATTATGGACACGTTAAATAAGGACACAGAAACAATGGACACTGTAACTATGGACACGGTAACTAAGGACACAGTAATTATGCACATGGTAACTATGAACACGACAATTCTGAACACGGTAACTATGGACACAATAATGATGGATACAGTACCTATAGACATGGTAACTATGGAGACAGTAACTATGGATACGGTAACTATGGACAGGATAATTATGGACACGGCAGCTATGCACACGGTAACTAAGGACACGGTAACTATGGACACGCTAACTATGGACACGGTAGCTATCGACATGGCAACTATGGACATGGTAAATATGGAGCCGGTAGCTATGGACACTGTAACTATGGACACAATAATTATGGACATGGTAACTATGGACATGATAACGATGGACACAGTACCTATGGACACGTTAA
>NW_025194829.1:2383-4228 GCF_004010195.1 Chiloscyllium plagiosum | reverse complement strand
TGCTGCGCTTTTCCAGCAACACATTTCCATCACCGTCAGGTCCATGGCACGTTCAATGCCGGAGTCCACCAACTGGTATTCCCACGGAACAGTTGGAGGCAGCTGAGAATGGGAAACGGCCGCAATAGAACTTGCAAAGAGCCGCAAGAAGACTCCTGTCGCATTTAACGTTGTCAGCCGTGAATCCAGCGTCACGGTTGTTGGCCGCATGCAGTTCCCTGACCAATGTTTGTGTCTCAGTGTTCGCTGCACCCTTCCATTTGGGGGGGTAATCTGTTCGATGTTTGTGAACAAGAGGTGCTAAAATGCCATTACAAATTGCCTGAGCACACTGGCTGGATGGCACCAACACATTAATTGTAATCCTCAGTCTGTAACAAAAAACCCCATTGGAATGATTGGTGTTCGAGCAAGTCAGCATTTATTGATGAATTAGGGCCGTGAGTACGTTGACATCTAACGGATCATGAGTTCAATGCCCAACCGGAATTTTATACTCGTTCAGAATTCAATAAACACGATCGCAAAAGCATTAGGATGATATGGTAGATAGAAAATGGCTAAAGGATTTCCCCACAACCCCAGGGGATCAGGAGTGATTTCCTGGTGGGATGCAGAAAATAATTTTGATCTGTCCGTACTCACGCAGAATTCAATTCAAGAGACTTGTCTGACACCAGGTCAGACTCTTGAAATTTCCAGCACCCACCATAAACCGATCGAGGTTACGTCCAGCAGGAAAGGGACTGCCGTCGCCAGCCTCAGTACCCCAAGGGGTGGGCAACTTGAGATTCCGATTCTCTTGCCTTGGACACTCAGCGACGATCTGAGCCACATCCTGCCCGAGGGAGTGCGAAATCCCAAAACTGGCAGAACATCTGCAGGGAAGAGGAAATTGGGATGAGGACAGCAACGAAGCCATCCACGCCAACCAGCACCAGTTCACGGCGGGCACCGGCGGCTCAGCGGTTAGCACTGCCCGCCTCACAGCGTCGGGGACCCGGGTTCGATTCCACGCTCTCCCCAGGGTCTGGGCTGGTGTGCTCCGTGTTCCCTCCCACAGGCGGACAATGCCAAAAAAGTGAGGACTGCCGACGCTGGAAACCGGAGTGCCGCTGGGTCAGGCAGCTTCCGAGGAGCAGGAAAATTGACGTTCCGGGCCAAAAAGCCCTCCACCAGGAACGGCCATGCTAAATTGCCCATCATGCTCAGGGCTGCATTAGTCAGGGGGAGGGGAAATACTGGGGCAGGGAATCGACCTGGGTGGGTTCCTCTTCGGAGGCTCGGTGTGGACCTGTTGGGCCCAAAGCGCCTGTTTGCACACCGCGGGGATTTTAGTTCGAATTCTAATTCAAACAGGAGTTCAAACAGCTCGCTGAGGAAGTCTAAGCCAGTGGGGTGTGGAGCGCGGTGTAGTTGAGCTTGAGCGCCTGTTTTCGGCGAGTTATAGTTTACCCTGGTACTTCAGATCATTCGGGAGGCGGAAGAGGGGGGGGTTATTGAGGGGAGTTACAGGGCGTAAGAAGAAAGGAGATGGGTTACTGTCAAAGGACAGAAAGGGGAGCCAGCAGACGGTGCAGTTACCGTTCCCCTCAACAGCAAGTATACTGCTTTGGGAGGGACAACTTACCAGGGGTAAGCAGTGGGGTACAGGTCTCTGTCACAGAGTCTGTCCCTGTTGCTCTGAAGGGAAGTGGGGGGGAGAGGAGCAGGGGATTAGTCACTGGGGACTCCAGAGTTAGGGGGACAGATAGGAGGCTCCGTGGGGACGAGAGAGAGAGAGAGAGACTCGCGGTTGGCGTGTTGCCCCCCCCCCCCAGGTGCCAGGGTCCGCGATGTCTCTGA
>NW_025194829.1:0-2217 GCF_004010195.1 Chiloscyllium plagiosum | reverse complement strand
GAACCAGAGGGGTAGCAATATCCGGGGGGGGGGGATATTTGCTAATGCTCTTCGGGAGGGTTTAAACTAATTCAGCAGGAGGGGGGGGGGATGGAAACCTGAATGGTAGCTCCAGTGCACAGGAGGCTGAGAGCAGTGAGGTCAGAAATAAGGGTTTAAGGTCACAACAGTTCACCGGCAAGACAGGAAGGTGGTTTGAAGTGGGTCTACTTCAACGCCAGGAGCATCCGGAGTGAGGTGGGTGAACTTGCAGCAAGGGTTGGTACTTGGGACTTCGACGTTGGGGCCATTTCGGAGACAGGAACAGCTGTTCCAAGGTTCCAGGATTTAGATGTTTCAGTAAGAACAGAGAAGATGCTAAAAGAGGGGGAGGTGCGGCATTGTTGGTCAAGGACAGTGTTACAGTGGCAGAAAGGGCGTTTGGGGACTCCCCTACTGAGGTAGTATGGGCTGAGGTTAGAAACAGGAAAGGAGAGGTCACCCTGTTGGGGAGTTTTCTACAGGCCTCCAAATAGTTCCAGAGATGTAGAGGAAAGGATCGCAAAGATGATTCTCGATAGGAGGGAGAGTAACAGGGCAGTCGTCATGGGGGACTTTAACTTTCCAAATATTGACTGGGAACACTATAGGACGAGTACTATAGATGGGTCCGTTTATGTCCAATGTGTGCAGGAGTGTTTCCTGACACAGGATGTAGACAGGCCAACGAGGGACGAGGCACCATTGGATTTGGTGCTGGGTAATGAGCCCGGCCAGGTGTGAGGTTTGGAGGTAGGTGAGCACTTTGGTGATAGTGACCACAATTCGGTCATGTTTACTTTCGTGATGGCGAGGGACAGGTATATGCCGCAGGGCAAGAGGAAGAAGGCGGCTTATGTTAGGAGGAGCTGTGATGTCTCAGTTAGGGAACTTGAGAGTTACAAGTGAGCCAGGAAAGACCGAGAGAGAGAGAGGGAGCTGAGCAGAGCCAGGAGGGGACAGGAGAAGTCATTGGCACACAGGATCAAGGAAGACCCGAAGGTATATCAGGAATGAAAGAATGACGAGAGGAAGATGAGGGCCAGTCAAGGACAGTCGTGGGAAGGTGTGTGCGTGGAGTCAGAGGAGATAGGGGAAGGTCTGAACGAATATTTTTCATCAGTATTCACACTAAAAAAAGACGATGCTATCGAGGAGAGTACGGAGATAGAGGCGACTGGATTAGATGGGTTTGAGGTTCACAAGGAAAAGGTGTCAGCAATCCTGGAAATGTTTGAAGATAGGAATGTCCCCTGGGCTGGATGGGATCTATCCAAGGTTTCTTTGGGAAGGCAGTGAGGAGATTGCTGAGCCTTTGATCTTGATGTCGTCATTGTCTAGAGGATTAGTGCCAGAAGACTGGGGGATAACGGATATTGTCCCCTTGTCCACGAAGGGGAGGAGAGACAACCCTGGGAATTATAGACCAGTGAGCCTTACTTTGGTTGTGGGTAAAGTGTTGGGAAAGGTTAGAAGAGATAAGGATTTATAATCACCTAGAGAGGAATAAGTTGATGAGGGACAGTCCACACGGTTTCGTGAAGGGTAGGTCGTGCCCCACAAATCTTACTGAGTTCTTGGAGAAGGTGACCAAACAGGAGGGTGAGGGTAAAGCGGTAGATGTGGTGTATATGGATTTCAGGAAGGCGTTTGACAAGATTCCCCACGGTAGGCTGTTGCACAAAATAAGGAGGCCTGGGATCGAGGATGGTTTAGGGGTTTGGATCAGAAATGGGCCAGCTGGAGGAAGACAGAGGGTGTGGGTTGACGGGAAATGTTCACCCTGGAGTTCAGTTACTAGCGTTGCACCGCAAGGATCTGTTTTGCACCCACTGCTGTTTGGTATTTTTAGAATTGACCTGGACGAGGGTGCAGAAGGATGGGTGAGTACATTGGAGGACGACACTAAGGTCGGTGGAGTTGTGCACAGAGCCGAGGGATGTTGGAGGTTACAGGGGGACGTAAATAAGCTGCAGAGCTGGGCTGAGAGGCGGCAAATGCAGTTTAATGTGGAAAAGTGTGAGGTGGTTCACATTGGAAGGAGGAACAGGGATTCAGATGACGAGGCGAATGGGAAGATTTGTGTTCGTGTAATAGAGCAGAGAGATCGCGGTGTCCAGGGACATGGATCCCTGAAAGGTGGCACCCAGATGGATAGACACACTCACACTCGCTATCACACACACACACACTCTCTCT
>NW_025194828.1:2277-4228 GCF_004010195.1 Chiloscyllium plagiosum | reverse complement strand
AGGGAGTGAAAAGAATTCTGGTTTAAAGGATATGTATTTCAACGCACAAGATCTGACTGGGAAGTCAGACGAGCTCAGAGCATGGATTGGTTCTGGGGACTGAGATATTATAGCCATAACAGAAACATGCTGAGAGAAGGGCAGGACTGGCAGCTCAGTGTTCCAGGATGCAAAAGGTACAGGCGTGACAGAAAGGCAAGTAAGTGAGGAGGAGGAGTTGTCCTTTTCAACAGGGAGGCAGAAAACAGTGCTTAGAGAGGATACTCCAAAAGAGTTATCAAATGAGGTCATAGGGTTAGACGTTAGCAAGAAGAAGGGGGTGGTCACTTTGTTGGGACTGTATTACAGACTCGCAAATAGCCAGTGGGTATGTGAAGAGCAAGTGTGTAGAGAGATTGTAGATAGCTGTAGGAATAAGAGAGTAGTATTGATTGGAGATTTTAATTTCCCCTGGATTGACTGAGCCACTCAGAGAATAAAAGGCCCGTATGGGTTGCAATTTTTCAAATGTGTCCAAGAAGGTTTCCTTGATCAATATGTAGACGGTCCTACTCTACTCAGGTGGGTGCAACATTGGACCCCACCCCTGAGAAAATGAGGTCAAGCAAGTGACTGAAGTGTCAGTCGGTGGCCACAACGGTCTTAGTTTTGACATAACTACAGAAAACGATAGGAGAGGTCCACAGGTTAATGAACTATGCTGAAACACAGCCAGGTTTGGGGCCATGAAACAGGATCTAGCAGAGGTGGAGTGGGTGAGTCTGTTTGAAGGAAAAGAAAAGACAGGGAAATGGGAGGCTTTTAAAAGTGTGATACTGACAATCCAGGGTCAGTATGTACCTGTTAGGGTGAAGGGAAAAGTGGCAGATTTAGGGATCCCTGGCTGATGAGGGATATTGAGCCTCTGGTCTGGCAAATGAAGGTGGTATATATTGGGTTTAAGCTTTCCGTATCTACCTAACCTCCTCCAGCCCTAAAGACACAATCAATCTGTGGAGACACTATACTCTTCTCAGGTCTCTGCCACACTCTGATCTGTAGAACCCACTCCAGTCCCTGTGACTGTTTCAATCCAGTTCCTAAAGGCCCTGTGATTTTGTAACATGCTCTCGTCACTACCACCCACCCTGTCAATGTAAGCTCTTCCAGTATTTCCATCCATCTACTCATCTGCATAAACCTCTCCAGCTCTTACACCCATATCTGTGTGAACATCACCGTCCCCTACAACACGTCCCCACTTAGGCCAAACTGGAGAAGGTTACTAATGCTCCTTTATCTGTGAAACTGTCTCCAACCAAAATTGCTGTTCTCATCTCCAGGAAAATCTGTCCGATTCTACACTCTCCATTTCTGAATAACCCCGGAACATAAGAATTTCGATATCTCAGTTCCGACTACCCTCCATTTGTGTGTTTTTTCTTCCAGTTTACACAACCTACATGATCTCTGTTATCTGCTCCATTCCCTAAATAGTCCCTGTCTGTATAAACCAGCCCTGTCCTATCAACTGCTTATCCCTGTAAACTGCTCCATCTCTCCAAAACCTCCTCTCCAGACCTCCTGCAGGTCCTACAGCTCTCCACTTATCTGGAATGTCCTGTTTCTCTATGGCCCTATCCCTGTGAAACCATCCCCAGTCCCCAAAACCCTCCCAGTCTGGGTCCTCTGTTCCAGATCAGACCATTGCTGTCTCTGTGAACACCTCCACCTCTGACAACTCTTCCCATTTGTGTAACCTCGTTCAGACCCCACTCTCTGCACTTCCTGCATCCTCTTCCTGCCATTACAACCAAAACCACATGTTTATGTAATATCCACCAGTGCTTACACCCTCCCGAACTCAGTCACCTCTTGCAGCCCTAACAAAACACCTAAACTGTGAAACCCCTCATTTCCCTACAATCCTCCCTCCCTCCCTCCTCAAATGCCTTCATCACCATGAAACCTC
>NW_025194828.1:0-1517 GCF_004010195.1 Chiloscyllium plagiosum | reverse complement strand
TACATAGGAGATTTACCAAGATGCTGCCTGGAATGGAGGGCATTTCTTATGGAGAAAGTTTGAGCGAGCTAAGGCTTTTCTCATTGGAGTGAAGAAGTGGGGTGGGGTGACTTGGTAGAGGTGAACAAGGTGATGAGAGGCACAGAGAGTGTGAATAGTCAGAGACTGTTTCTCCTATGGCATAAATGGCTATTACAAGGCGGCATAATTTTAAGGTGATTGGAAGATGGATAAGAGGATAGAGAATGGTAGGTGGTTGGATGGACTGCCAATGGTGGTAGTAAAATTAGACACATTTGGAACATTTAATAGACTCTTGGACAGACACATGGATAATAGTAAAATGAAGGGTATGTAGGTTAGTTTGATCTTACAGCCGGATAAAAGGTTGGCATAGCATTATGGCCGAAGGTTCTTGGTCTGAACTGTTCTGTGTTCTATGTTCTGTCTGGTAAACTGGGTAATAAGCTCAGATCAGTGTAAAAAGGATATGACATTCAGAAGGAGCTAGTGAACTGGATACGAAATTGGCTTTGTGGTAGGAGACACAGGGTGATGGGAGACATGTTGATTTTCTGACCAGAGGCATGTGACCAGCGGTGTAGTGGGCCCACTGTTGTTTGTCATTTGGATAAATGGGTTGGCGGGGAATATTGGTATCCTGGTATGTAAGGTTTTTGGGTGACACTGAAATTGGTGGTAAAGTGGACAGTGAAGAAGGTTATATATGATACAACAGGATGAACAGTCCTGCTGAGATAGTGGGCTGAAGAATAGCAGATGGAGTTTAATGAGATAAATGTGAAGTGTTTCATTTTGGTGAAACAAACCAGGGTGGGACTTGTACAGTTAATGTTCGGGCCCTGGGTAGTGTTGTCAGTCAGAGACCCAGTGACCCAGGTACACAGTTCTTTGAATGTGGTGTCACAGGTAGACAGGCTGGTGAAGCAGGTGTTTGGGGTGGTTACTTTCATTGGGGAGAGCATTAAGGGTAAGAGTTGGGATGTCATGCTTTATCTGTAAAAGACATTGCTGGGGCCACCATAAAAACATTGTTGATCGGTAGGATGAACCCATCTAGTTCACTTACCTCCTTTAAGGAAGGACATAAAATATTCTAACCTGGTCTGGCCAACGTTTGACTCCAGACCCACAGTAATATGGCTGACTCTGAGCTACCCTCTGGGTAATTAGCAGTGGGGTCAAAGAATGCTGGTCCAGGCAGCGACACCCACATCCTATGAATGAATAAATAAAATTACATATGTCCCTCCCTACCTCTGCAAACCCCTCCAGCTGCAACAATCCATTCAGGCTTTGTAACACCGTTCAGACCCTGACCACTCTCTGTAGCACTCTCACCATCTCCAGCACCTTCACCTCTCCCTGTTCCTATCGTGTCATTAAACCCTGACAATGATTCCCCTTCCCACTGCCCTCCTCCTGTGAGCAGACCCTTTGCAATCCATTTAACATTTACTCCGAAAACACTATCTCACTTCAGAATTTTAAGTACT
>NW_025194827.1:0-4227 GCF_004010195.1 Chiloscyllium plagiosum | reverse complement strand
AGCTGACCACATGACTGAGATGATAAACATCTTACTTTGTGCCATGTTTGACCCCAAACACTGGAGAGTTTACTTTGATTCCCAGTAAGTCCAGTTTTGTTAAGTTCCTTGATGCTTCAGAAGTTAACCACTGCCTTGATATCAGGGCCAGTCATTTTTGTCTGAACCCTTGTGTCAGCCTCTTTTGTTCATATCAATTGATCATGATATAGGAGCAGCGAGTGCTTTCTTCAAACAGGTGGTATTGCATGTCAGGATTTCTGTTCTCAACACTGTTCGGGGAGCTAGATACTGAAAGTATTTCAAGACAAGGTCGATGGATATTGACCTGTCAGAGAATTGAGGGCTATGAAGAATTGGGAATGAAAGAGGATTTGAGACCAGAGCATATCAGCCATGATCTTAGGGAAGGACAAGTCAGGCTTGAGGAGTGAACGACCTGCCCCTGTCTCCAATGTACTCACATTCTGTTATTGGAAAGTTAGTGGGTGTTGTTTTCATGAATGTGCAATTACTGAATATTGCAGCCAGGGAGACCAGAGGATTTTGTGAGTCATCTGTGGGTGAGGTAAGTTGTCTATATTCTCAGTGAATTTGGGTCTACAATATGACCAACAAATGAAGCACAAGTTGCAGAGAGGGGAAATTTTGTAAAGCGAGATGAGTGGCCTCTTTCATATCCAGCCTGGGTTTTCCAATTACATTTCCCAAATCACCTCAAAGCGTGTGGGACTGTCTTGAAGGGCTGAATGGTCTCCTCTGTTTCTGTGCATCAGGTTATAGATGTAAGTAGCCTCTAACCGCTCCTGTCTAGCAGGTATGAGGGGCTGAATGGAACACAGAAACATGGGACTGAGGAGCAGGAGTGGGCCATTAGATACTTTGACCCTTCTCCACCAGGCAGTAAGATTGTGGCTGATCAGGTTGTGGACTCAGCCCCACTTTCCTGACTGTATCCCATTATCCGTGACTCACTTCCCTGTCAAATATTTAACTAACGCAGTTTTCAGTCCATGTGAACATCGAGGCACAATAAAAACTTCTAGAGAAGAGATTTCCCACTTGAAAGGTCCTTTAAGAATTTTTCGTCATTCTTCTTATAGAATCAGAGAGTCCTGCAGAACGGAAACAGACCCGTTAGTCCATCTGTTCACTCCGGTCAGATAACAAATCTGATTTAGTCCCATTTGCCAGCATTTGGCCAATATTCCTCCCGTGGTTGTACCCAACTTGACCACTTCCTCTGACAGCAATTTCTGTACACACAACACTCTCTGTGTGAAACATTTATCTTCAGGTCCTTTCTAAATCATTCGCCCTCTCGCCTTCAACCTATGCTCTCTTGTTCTGGACTCCCCTATACTGGGATCAGAACGTGGCTATTCAGAATATCCATGCCCCTGATGATTTTATACACCTCTATAATGTCACCCCTCAGCCTCTTACACTCCAGGGGGAAACACCTCAACCTAATCAACCTCTCCTCGAAGCTCAAACCTCCAGTCCTGGGTCATCTGTATAAATCTTTTCTGCAGACAACCGAGTTGTACGCAGTATTCTTAAAGTGGCCTCACCAACATCCTGGGGGAGTTGGATTTGGCTGAATTCCCTTTGCTTTAGGCAGTGAGGAGATTCCAGTGAATTCTGGTCAGGGATCACCCAAGGGGTAGCACGGTGGTTAGCACTGCTGCCTCACAGCACTAGGGAATTGGGTTTGATTCCAGCCTTGGGTGACTGTCTGTGTGGAGTTTGCACATTCGCCCCTTGTCTGTGTGAGCTTCTAATGGGTGATCCAGTTTCCTATCACAGGTCAAACTGTGTAGGTTCGGTGGATTGGCCATGCTAAATTATCTGTCGTGTTCAGGGATATCTCGGTTACGTACATTCGTCAGAGGTAAATATAGGGAAATGGATTGGGAAGGTGGATATGGACTTGTTGGCCCGAAAGGCCTGTTTCCACACTGCAGGGATTATATTAAAATAAGAATGGTAACGATGACTTTAGAGGTTTGTTTTTAGCTCACACACATTGCTGTGATGAGGAACAATGAAGGAGTGAGAGTGCAAGAGGCCTTTCCTTCTCAGGCAGATTACATTTTCTCCCTCTCTGAGCTGAATCTCACAGTAATGCCATCCTCTCCCAAACTGTACCATGTGAGTTCTCCTTGTACATTGTCCAAACTATGTCCCCATCACATTCCCTATTCCATGTCAGTGCACCATTGCTGCTGTCATACATACACCCTTAGCAGAAAATGGTCTCGGTCATTTTGAAATATGTTTACATGTCCCTGCGTCATTAAAAAAATAAAATGTTTAATTTATTCAGAATACCTGTGTTAAAATGAACGCTTTTTAAAACACATATAGAAATTGCTGGAAAAGCTCATTTTACATGCTGTAGTTGCACCAGGCTCCACCACTTCCTTTGTGTGAAAAGGTGTCCTTTAGGCTTCATCAAAACATTTCCCCTCTCACTTTCAAACAATGCCCTCTCGCATTGGACGCCCCTAACCTGGGAAAAACCCTGACTACTCACCCTATCCAGGACCATTCTGATTTTATAAACCGTTACTGCTGTAAAATATGGTCCCAATCAACACGAATGGCTGTACTTTCAGTTATCCTGTGCCTAAATTCTGAAATTCAATACGGGCACCTCTTTCTTCTCCATCAAGTCACAATTCTAAATCCATTTTAATCAGGTTGTTCATGTGTATTATGAGACACTTCCGTGGGATTTACACCTGGACCTTTGTGCCCGGAGGTAGGGACACTAGCATCACTTGGCAATACCCATAAAGCAGTAACATTATTCTCCTGTGTGTTTGTTCATCAGCCTGTTCTAACATGCTGGGACATACCGCTGCAACAGGAAGGACTTGAATCCAGAACTTCTAGTCCAGAGTTTGGAACACTACCACATAAGTTCAGGAATTGGAATCAAATCCAGAGATCTAGCTCAGAGGCAGGGACACTACCCAGCACACTACCATACCCAGATTTTGAGTCATATTTTAGAGCCCACTTTCAGCTCAGTGTGGATTTATTATAATCAGGTTACCATTACTGAATTATAAACAACACTTTGTATTGTTAAACAAATGCAAGATATTTGTCTCAACTGTAGGATATTGAGTGCATGTGCTGTGACATCGAAATTAACTATGACCATCTAATTCGCTATTATCTGTAGTCTGCAATATTAGGGAAAGAAATCCTGCTGACACACTCTGCCCAATGAAGGGTCTCAAATAGATATTTATTACTGAACACCAGAGACGAAGGAAGAGCTTAATTTCTGGTCCCAAAACACCGATCACTCTTAACCAACTCTAACGTGCGACTGCCCGCTTCCTAAAACAATGAAATGATACCAGGCCAGTTATTACTGTCCAGCCTCTCCTCCTCACTGACTGGGTCTTCAATCTGTCCCACCTCCCCCTATCCACACAAGGCAACCCAAGCTCGGGGTCTTTGTGAAAATCAAGGCCGGAGTGTGCAGGCCTCCTGGAGAGGGGGTGGGCATTTTAAAACTGAAGGGGGTGGGTGAGGTGGCAATAATATCACACACTGGACTGAGGGGTGGCAGATGGAGTTTAGTTTGGATTAAAGTGAAGTATTGGATTTGGTAAATCAAACAAGAGCAGGATCTGTACAATTAAAAGCAGGGCCTTTGGCAGTGTTGTAGGACAGAGAACTAGGCTGTCAGGTATAATTCTTTAAAATTTGCATCTCATACAGAGAGTGTGGTTAAGAAGGTGTTTAACACACTTGTCTTCATTGGTCAGACCTTTGAGTATCAGAATTGGGACGTCATGTTGTGGTTGTACAGGACATTGGTGAGGTCGCTTCTGGAATATTGTGTCCAGTCTGGTCACCCTGCCCGCTCATTCCATAGGCACACCACCCTCTGGGTGAAAAAGCTGCCCCTTAGGTCACTTTTAAATGTTTCCCCTCTCACCTTAAACCTATGTCCTCTAGCTTTGTACTTCCCGTACCCTTCGAAAACACCTTGACTATTCACTTTGATATTATTGACCTTGATATAATTAAGTTGGAGAGGGTTTAGAACAGATTAATCTGTATGTTGCTGGGAAAGGAGGGAGTGAGCTATAAGTAGACGCTGGCAGGCCGGGACTTTTGTCACTGCAGAGTATGAGATTAAGGGGTAACTTTACAGAGGTTTATAAGATCATGAGGGGTACAGATAAGCTGAAGGGCTGA
>NW_025194826.1:3294-4227 GCF_004010195.1 Chiloscyllium plagiosum | reverse complement strand
GCAAATCTCCCGATTCCCATCGCTCCCCCATTGCAGGCCATGCCTCTCCTTGACCTCCCCCACCTGTCTCTGGGGCCGGTCAGGGGGGGTGGGGGTTAGCCTTTTTTGGCCCCAAGCAGATAGTGGTGAATCGGTCAGTCCTCCATCAGCTGGGCGCTGCCAATCCTGATGCTGGTGTGGCAGGAGAGAGCCATCCCCTCTCCCCAGACTGGGGGCACTTTCCGGTAGGTGGGGGCAGGTGGGGGTGTGCAATCAGGGCCGTGTTTCAGTGTGAAGGGTGTGAGTAGGAGGGCTCGGTGTCAATGATTCAGAGTTCAAAACCCGTCCTCGGTGCCCGCCTGTGCAGGAGCCAGTTCCTGCTGCCCGGTCACTGCCAGCCCACGTGGAGTGGAGGGACCGAATGGCCTCAGGCTGGGACATCGTGCTGTTATACATCAGGGACAAGTTTTAGATGTCAGGGGGGTCAAAGGTTAGACATCAGGGTCAGGTTTTAGACGTCAGGGTCAAAGGTTAGAGATCTGGGTCAAAGAGCTGGTGGTGGCCAGGATGGTTCCTGTTGGGATTCTGACCCCTGACCCTCCCCCAGATTCTTGCCCAGTGCAGGAGGTCAGAGATCATTTGTAAAGCTATGCTGTATTGAGACGCTGAGGTGTTAATGTGGGGGTCAGTGACCAAAGACACTCTCTGTTGACAGGAAGGTCCAACTCTCAGGTTTGGAAAACCCACTCTCCAATATTCCCGGGTCTTCCGCCCGACTGAAGGCGATCCAACAGGGACTGGAGTGAGCCGGGTATTTCCAGCACAATGCGGAAACAGACCCTTCGGCCCAACCCGTCCATGCTGACCCAGATATCCCAACCCAATCTAGTCCCACCTGCCAGCACCCGGCCCATATCCCTACAAACCCTTCCTATTCATATACCCATCCAAATG
>NW_025194826.1:0-3276 GCF_004010195.1 Chiloscyllium plagiosum | reverse complement strand
CTATTTATCCTATCCATGCCCCTCATAATTTTTTAAAACTCTATAAGGTCACCCCTCAGCCTCCGACGCTCCAGGGAAAACAGCCCCAGCCTGTTCAGCCTCTCCCTGTAGCTCAGATCCTCCAACCCTGGCAACATCCTTGTAAATCTTTTCTGAGCCCTTTCAAGTTTCACATCTTTCCGATAGGAAGGAGACCAGAATTGCACACAATATTCCAACAGTGGCCTGACCAATGTCCTGTACAGCCGCAACATGACCTTCCAACTCCTGTACTCAATACTCTGACCAATAAAGGTCTTTATCGAGAGTGTGGTGCTGGCATTTCAGGTGTAATCAGGAATGAGCCTTACACCCGAAACACCGATTCTCCTGCTCCTCGGATGCTGCCTGACCTGCTGTGCTTTTCCAGCACCGCTCTGATCTACAGCATCTGCACAGTCCTCACTCAGTCCCGATGAAGGTCTCTCTCACAGTCAGCTCCCTGATAAAAGCAGCCTCACGCGGTAAGATGCGGCGATCCCCCTCAACTCCCGCACGGACATTATCCGATCCTTACCGACACCCCAGCGGCCAAACACCCGCGCGAACCCCGACACAATGTCTTCGGACGAGGGCAAGTGCGTCCACGCACTGGGCCCGGGACCTGCTCCCCACTGTGAAGGCCACGCGGCCAGTTCTGGCACAGCACGATCCCACCGCGGGATAACAACCCGGATTCTCTGGGGGGGCTCTGTCTGGCGGCTGGTGGGGGGAAACAAACCAGACACACCCCAGCGACGTTCCACTTCCAAAATCTCACCGGGCGGCTCATCGCGATAAAGACAGATCACCCGATCGAGGGTTTCGGTGGGGGGCGTGTGGGAGCGTGGGGTCTTGCTCCCACAGGGAGTGGGGAATGGGTCCATGTATGAAAGTGGGGGGAAACTGGATAAATGCACAAGGGAGAGACGGAGATGAGGAGAGATTGTGGAAGGAGATAGATGTGGAGCAAGAACACTGACCGAAGCAGACGGACTGAATGGCCTGTTCCAGTTTGAAAATGACTCTCTCGCTTTAGGAGAAACCGTAGAAGGATGAACCCAGCACAATGCGGCCTTGTTTCACAGCGCACACACAGACACAGGCGTGCACGGACTGGCACACACACACACAGGTACAGGCGTGCACGGACCGGCACACACACAGGCACAGGCGTGCACGGACTGGCACACAGGCACAGGCGTGCACGGATTGGCACACAGGCACAGGCACAGGCGTGCACGGACTGGCACACACACAGGCACAGGCGTGCACGGACTGGCAGAGACACACAGGTACAGGCGTGCACGGACTGGCAGAGACACACAGGCGCACACACACAGGCACAGGCGTGCACGGACTGGCGCACACACACAGGTACAGGCGTGCACGGACTGGCGCACACACACAGGTACAGGCGTGCACGGACTGGCGCACACACACTAGACACACAGGTACAGGCGTGCACGGACTGGCGCACACACAGGTACAGGCGTGCACGGACTGGCGCACACACAGGCACAGGCGTGCACGGACTGGCGCGCACACACAGGCACAGGCGTGCACGGACTGGCGCACACACACAGGCACAGGCGTGCACGGACTGGCGCACACACACTAGACACACAGGTACAGGCGTGCACGGACTGGCGCACACACAGGTACAGGCGCGCACGGACTGGCGCACACACACAGGCACAGGCGTGACACACACACCGACACCGGCGTGCACGGACTGACACACACACACCGACACCGGCGTGCACGGACTGACACACACACACCGACACCGGCGTGCACGGACTGACACACACACACCGACACCGGCGTGCACGGACTGACACACACACACCGACACCGGCGTGCACGGACTGACACACACACACCGACACCGGCGTGCACGGACTGACACACACACACCGACACCGGCGTGCACGGACTGACACACACACACCGACACCGGCGTGCACGGACTGACACACACACACCGACACCGGCGTGCACGGACTGACACACACACACCGACACCGGCGTGCACGGACTGACACACACACACAGACACAGGCGTGCACGGACTGACACACACACAGACACAGGCGTGCACGGACTGACACACACACAGACACAGGCGTGCACGGACTGACACAGACACAGGCGTGCACGGACTGACACACACACACCGACACCGGCGTGCACGGACTGGCACACACACAGACACAGCCGTGCACGGACTGACACACACACACAGACACCGGCGTGCACGGACTGGCACACACACAGACACAGGCGTGCACGGACTGACACACACACACAGACACCGGCGTGCACGGACTGACACACAGACACAGGCGTGCACGGACTGACACACACACACACAGACACAGGCGTGCACGGACTGACACACACACACAGACACAGGCGTGCACGGACTGACACACACACAGACACAGGCGTGCACGGACTGACACACACACACCGACACCGGCGTGCACGGACTGACACACACACACCGACACTGGCGTGCACGGACTGACACACACACACCGACACCGGCGTGCACGGACTGGCGCACACACAGACACAGGCGTGCACGGACTGGCACACACACAGGTACAGGCGTGCACAGACTGGCACACGCACACACACAGGTACAGGCGTGCACGGACTGGCACACACAGGTACAGGCGTGCACAGACTGGCACACACAGGTACAGGCGTGCACAGACTGGCACACACACACACAGGTACAGGCGTGCACGGACTGGCACACACACAGACATAGGCGTGCACGGACTGGCAAAACACACAGACACAGGCACACAGACACACATACTGACACACACACACAGGTACAGGTATGCATGGACAGGCTCTCACACACATACATGTACAGGCGTGCACAGACAGGCTCTCACACACAGGTACAGGCTTGCACGGACTGGCGCGCACACACACACACACACAAAGGTCCCGCGCACACACCCCCCGTCCCACGGAGACGCCGCTCTCCGGCCCGCGCGGACAGATTGACACTCTGCCTCTTGCACACACAGCAACAGGCGTGTGGGGACAGACAGAAGAACGAACACAAACACAAGGGCCTGCACTCTTAACTGAGCGCTCGCACTCTCACAGAGACGCACAGGCGCGCTCGCACTCTCTCAGAGACGCACAGGCGCGCTCGCACTCTCACAGAGACGCACAGGCGCGCGTGCAACTCAGACACACAGGCGCGCGCGCGCACAGAGGCACAGGCGC
>NW_025194825.1:0-4227 GCF_004010195.1 Chiloscyllium plagiosum | reverse complement strand
AGGATTTGAGCTTTCGGGAGAGACTGAATAGGCAGGGACTGTTTTCCCTGGAGTGTCGGAGGCTGAGGGGTGACCTTATAGAGGTTTATAAAATCATGAGGGGAATGGATAGGATAAACATACAAGATCTTTTCCCTCAGGTGGGTGAGTCCAGAAGCAGAGGGCACACGTTCAGGGTGAGAAGTGAAAGATCTCAAAGGGAACTAAGGGACAACTTTTTCACACAGAGTGTGGTACGTGTATGGAATGAGCTGCCAGAGGAAGTGGTGGAGAAGAGCTTATGCCCGAAACATTGATTCTCCTGCTCCTTGGATGCTGCCTGACCTACTGCGCTTTTGCAGCAACACATTTTTCCGAGGAAGTGGTGGAGGCTGGTACAATTACAGCATTGAAAAGGCATCTGGATGGGTATATGAATAGGAAGGGTTTGGAGGGATATGGGCCAAGTGCTGGCAAATGGGCCTCGATTAGGTTAGGATATCTGGTCGGCATGGATGAGTTGGACTGAAGTTTGCTGATGAAACTAAGATTGGTGGAGTAGCAGATAGTGAAGGGGTCTGTCAGAGAATACCGCAGAATACAGACAGATTGGTGAGTTGAGCAGAGAAATGGCAGATGGTGTTCACTCTGGACAAATACGAGGTGATGGATCTTGGAAGATCAAATTCCAGAGTGAACTATAGATTCAATGGAAAAGTCCTGGGGAAAATTGATGTACAGAGAGATCTTGGTGTTCAGGTCCATTGTTCCCTGAAGGTGGCAAAGTAAGATCAGTAGAGTGGTCAAAAAGGCATACGGCATCCTTTCCTTCATCAGACGGGGTATTGAGTACAAGAGTTGGCAGGTCATGTTACAGTTGTTTCAGACTTTGGTTCTGCCACATTAGGAATACTACGTGCAGTTCTGGTCCCAACATTGCTGAAAGAATGTGGACCATGGCTAACCATGGAGAGAGGTTCAGTAGATTAGGATTATTTTTCCTCGGGTGGGTGAGTCCACAACTAGAGGGCATATGTTCAGGGTGAGAAGTGGAAGATTTGAAAGGGAACTAAGGGACAATTTTTTCACACAGAGTGTGGTACGTGTATGGAACGAGCTGCCAGAGGAAGTGGTGGAGGCTGGTACAATTACAGCATTGAAAAGGTATCTGGATGGGTTTGTGAGACATGATTTCCCACACACAAATCCATGTTGACTATCCCTAATCAGTCCTTGCCTTTCCAAATACATGTACATCCTGTCCCTCAGGATTCCCTCCAACAACTTACCCACCACAGAAGTCAGGCTCACTGGTCTATAGTTCCCTGGCTTGCCAAGTGCCAGCTCTCCCACACCATGTCCTACCTCCCTCTTGACCATGACCCTATCATCTCCAAAAGCCCAACTACTGCGACTGACCCATTGTCTCTGCATGCTCCTGCCCCAGCGAACCCATTTCCTCCTCCCCTGACTCCATTCTCTCCCTCTTTGTCCAGGTACCTCCCACGTACATCCAGGAAACAAACCACCTCCTCAGAAACTTCCTAGTTCCCTGGCCCCCAGCACTTCATTATCACTATGGATGTGCAGTCCTTATATACATCTATACCCCAAATGAAGGCCTGCAAGCCCTTGGCTTTTTCCTGTCCAAGAGAACCATCCAGTTCCCCCCACCCCCCCACCCCTCCTCTGACTTGCTAGATTAGTTCTCACCCTCAGTACCTTTCCCTTCAATTCTTCCTAATCCAGGAGGTAGCCATTGGTACTTGCATGAGCCCGAGCTATGCCTGCCTCTTTGTTTGTTATGTTGAACAGTGCGTCTCCAGTATGTACACCAGTACAGTTCCCCAGTTCTTCCACTTGTAACAATGACTGCATCCTGCACCCAGGCTGAACTGGAGCAGTTCATCGACTTCACTAACAACTTCCACCCCGCCCTCAAATTCACTTGGTCCATCTCAGACACATCCCTCCCCTTTCTTGACCTCTCCACTTCCATCTCCAGCTTGAACAGTTTAAGGACCAACATTTATTATAAACCCACTGACTCTTACAGCTACCTGGACTACACCTCCTCCCACTCTCTATCCTGTAAAAACTCCATTCTGTTTTCCCAATTCCTCTGTTGCTGTCGCAACTGCTCTGGCCAGGAGACGTTCCACTCCCGAGCATCCCAGATGTCCTCCTATTTTCAACAATGCGCTTCCCTCCATGCCGTCATCAGGACATCCCTCCACCACTACACCTCCATTCCCCACTCTACTGCACTAAACCACCCCCCACCCCACCTCCAACAGGATAGGGTTCCCTTGTCTTAACTTTCCAACCCACCAGCCTCCACATTCAACATGTCATCCTCAAACACTTCTGTCAACTCCAAATAGTCTCTCTATGCAATGTACCATTCTGAAACACTTTCACCAACTCCCCTCCCCAGCCCTCTATGCCTTCTGCAGGGACTATTCCCTTTGTCAATCCCTGGTTTGCGACACACTCCCCAACATCCCCCCGCCAACTCTGTGTCTCAGCTCCCCAACACGATGTCCTACCTCCCTCTTGACTATGACCCTATCGTTTCCCGTATAAATGACGAAGATGCAAGCCCTGCCCGTACACCACCTCCCTCACCTCCAACCAGGTCCTCAAACAGTCCTTCCAGGTGAGACAGACGTTCACCTGCATCTCCTCCAACCTAGTCTCCTGCATCCAGTGCTCCCGATGTGTTCTTCTCTACACTGGTGAGACCAAATGTAGACCAAGTGACTGGTTCACCTAGCATTGAGGCTAGGCCCTAAAAAGCCAGCCTGACCTCCTTGTCACCCACCATCTCAATTTCCTCTTCCCACTCCATCTCCAACATGTCCATCCTTAGTCTCCTCCATTGCTGCAGTGAATCAGACTGCAAATTGAAAGAATAATACCTCATCTTCCGCCTGGGCAGCCTACAGCCTGGAGGACACAGCCTGGTTGAGAGTCTTTTATCAAAGAAGTGCACCAGAAGAACTCCACATTGTGGTGGGCACAGAATATATTGAGGTGGGAGCAGAGGGGCACAAACATGAGTTCTCCAATTTCAAATAAGCTTTCCATCCTTCCGTTGGCTCCCTTTCCAGCCTACGCCTCCTCCATTCCATTCCACTTCTCGCCCACTGGCTTCTCTATCTCCCCACCCACAACCTCATCCCATGGCCAGTCCTTACTCCCCTTCCTGCTTCCTTGAACTGACCTTACCTCTCCATCTTCCTTCCCACCTATCCTCTTCACCCTTCCCACCAATCTACCACAATAATCCCCTACCTGCATCCATCCATCACTATCCTACCTACCCTTCCCCCAGCCCCACCCCTCTCCTATATATTTCTGAGCTCCCTTCCCCCTCCACAAAGTTAATGAAGGGTTGCGACTGGAAACGTTGACTTCTCCACCTCCTGATGCAGCCTGGCTTGCTGTGTTCCTCCAGCCTCCTGTTTGTTGACTTTGGATTCCAGCAGCTGCAGGTTTTCTGTCTCTCTACTCAGAGAGATATGAAGATTAGATCACTGAAAGTCATAGAGTCCTCCAGCACGGAGATAGGCCCTTTGGCCCAAACTGGTCCATGCTGATCAAAATGTCCATCCACGCTAACCCGGTTTCCCTGCACTTGGCCTATATCCTTCTAATCCTTTCCTATCCATGTATTTGTCCAAATGCCTTATAAATGGTGTTAATGTACCCACTCAACCACTTCCGCTGGCAGCTCATTCTATTTGCGTACCACCCTCTGTGTAAAAAACGTTGCCCCTCAGATTCACTTTTATTCTTTCCCCTCTAACCTTAAACCGATGCCCTTCAGTCCTTGATTCCCCAACCCTGGGAAAAAGACTGAGTGCATTCACCCTATACACTTCTTTAAGATCTCCCCTCAATCTCCTACGCTCCAAAGAAAAAAGTCCCAGTTTGTCCAGCCTCTCCCTATCACTCTGACCCTTGAGTCCCAGTAACATCCTTGTAAATTTCTTCTGCACTCTTTCCAGTTTAATAACATCCTTTCTAAAACAAAGTGACCAATACTCCAAGTGCGGCCTCACCAACGTCCTGTATAACTGCAACATAACTTCCTAACTCTTTATTCAGTGCCCTGACTGATGAAGGCCAGAATGCCAAAATCCTTCCTCACTGCCCTGTTTACCTATGATTTCACTTTCAGAGAAGCATGCACCTGAACTCCAAGATCCATCTGTTCCACTACACTGCTTAAGGCCCAACAAT
>NW_025194824.1:3523-4227 GCF_004010195.1 Chiloscyllium plagiosum | reverse complement strand
TTAAAATCAAGTCCTAAATATTTATTGTCATGATTGGCCCAACCAGCCGTGATGATATTTAGCTGGCAAGGCTGACGATACTAATTGCTATCATCTCAGCCTGTCACAATAACCGTTCATCCCAAGTCTGACTCTGTTAATTGGTGGAGGAGCAGTGGCCCCATCCTCCAACAATGATCTTTTGACTCGTGTAGAATTCCACAGATCCCTTGTACCAGATCAACAGTATCCATGCTTTTATCGTTCACATGCTTTCATGCTTTGTATTTTCCGTATGGTGTTCGGATCTTTGATCAGATATCTGTTTGTCTTCGCCCCACTTTCCATAGTCCTTATCCATGTGTGCTCTAGCTTCTCAAGTATTCGGCTAAATACTCCTGAAGTGTTTTGATGACTCATAGTTTTACCACACGTTCAAACAGTGAGTTCCAATTATACAACACTCTCAGGTTGAAAATGTTCTTCCTATATCTCCTCTGACTACCTCCCCCTTGCGTTTAACGTAGATCTATGATTGTAAACATTTCCCATAAGGAATTTATTTCTATAACATGAATCTATCTCCTTACTGTACACCTTCATCTCTTTCTCACTCACTCTTCTCAATCTCAGATAAAGAGCCTGAGCTAAGCTAATTTATCTTCACCATGACGAGATGGTCGTGCTGGAAAAGTACAGCAGGTCAGGCAGCATCCGAGAAGCAG
>NW_025194824.1:0-2815 GCF_004010195.1 Chiloscyllium plagiosum | reverse complement strand
GGTTAGGTAGCATCGGTGGAGAGAAATCAGAGTTAACATCGCAAATCAAAATCTGTTTCAAGGAATGATCTGTTGACCCCAAATGGTCATTCTGTTTGCCATGAGCTGCAATTCCAACTTTTGCCTTTGATTTTGTCTTTGCTTATACAGTCCATTCAGGTTTGGTTTGCCATCTACCTGAAGTGCACACCTTTGGACAGTGAGAAGGAATCGGAGCAGCCAGAGGAAACCAACACGGAAGAGAGAGAAAAGGAGCGTGCAAATTCCACACAGTCAGTCACATAAGTCTGGAATCGAATTCGGGTTTCTGGCTTCTTAGCCCTCCCAAGCTGCAAGCACCCGTCCCGGATGCGAATTGAACCCAATCTCACGCAGTGACAGGCAGTGGTATTACCATGGAGTTCTATGCAAAAATATACCTATCTATCAGTACTGGAAATCAATAATCGATTAACTATCCGAACTCTTTTTTTTAAATCACTTGACCGACAGCCTTGTACGCCTGTCATCGAAAATTCACATCTGACTACTTCTGAAAATTATGAGGATTTCTGCCTCTCTAACCTTTGCATGCATTGAGTTCCAGATTTCAAGACGTTTGTCTGCGCATTCACTCAAATCTTTCCTCCTCTGTTCTTAAATCAATTACCCCGTGAGTGATCTCTCCATTATAGCAAAACGTTTATTTCAGTCTCCGCCATCCGTATCCCTGATTATTTTGTATATCTCAATCATGTCTCCTCTCGATCTCTTCTGCTCTAAGTATATCCAATCTATCAAATCTCTCTTCATAACAGAAACTCTTCTACCCAGACAATATCCTGGCAAATCACCCCAGCATCATTTCCAGTGCTAATGTGATTGCAGAACTGTACACAATAGTCTAGATCGAGCCGAATGAGCAAGTGAAATAAATGATGTGGGAGTCCGCAAAAAGAGGTCTATTTGAAAAAAAAAGTTTTTTTTTTCTTCAGTGCTGCCCTGTGTTCTTTTCCTGAGCCTGAAGTTCCAATAATATCTGATCCATATGATTAAAAGCTGCTACTTGACCACTGATCTCAAAACCACAGTATCGAAATGGATTGACTGGTCTGAAGGTCGCAATGGTATGATTGCGGCACGTTCACCCAGCAACAGTGAGCGCAGCAGCACAGACTGAACAGGGCTCAATGTGAAAATGATTGTAAGGGAAATGGGGTGGGGGGGGTGAACTTAAAGGAAGTCAGTGATTGTGTGAGGGAGAGAAGTCTCCAAGAATGGGTGAGTCTGAATTCTGATATATATCTCACAGAAAAGTGTGAGAGAGGGATTTGATTAAAAAAAAATCATAATATCAGAGAAAGTTTTCATGTAAACTCAATTAATTCATTTCTGTGTTTCTTTGGTATGTGCCACAAGGCGTTAAAAAGGGGAGAACGTTACATGCCGTAACTCGGATTCAAAGGAGGTTACTGCGGCCACAACGCACACCACTATATGATACCTGGGCCATGCAGAGATGCGTGTTTGAAAAGAGCAGTAACTACAGTGACATACGACATGTTAGGAAGTCTGCGGAGACACAACAGGACTATTTGGCGAGCAATAATAGACATGTGGGAACTCAGAATTGGCTGTATATTCAAATTGGATGTTTCAAGAGGCTGAGGAAGTTCCATCGAGTACTGCATGTTGAAGACTGAGGGTGATAGATTTTTACAAAACATCAAATTCTCAAGGGATACTGCAGGATATTGTTGAAATGTATGTTTCAACAGCAATGAGGTTTCACATTTGTTGCCTCACGAGCTTCCCCACACATGGAAGTACCCATTTCTGCAGTGGATCACATAATCCCAGTTCCTCCACCCAAAACCAATGCAAAGATAAAACTGAAAATTGGGTTGGAAATGAGCACGTGAAGCTACTGTGTCGCACCAATGATGCGATCGTTGAGCACATGGTCCTTCTATGATGGTACCGAGGCGCATGAAATTCTGAGGCTGGGAGTTCTCCTGGTCAAAGGCGGGGAGGAAGGGCATATTTGTCTCCAGTTATTATATTATTAAGATCCAACAGCAGCATTAACCCGCACTGCAGATCGGCTCACCGGAAGCGTGCTGCAGCCTCAAGCGAGAGCTCGATGTATTGCAAGCATTCAGTGCAACTTTCCTTAACAATGCACTGTTTTGTTATTTTGACAGTAAGAACTGTTTTTTTTTAAATCACATCATCCTCTTACTCCCAGCAAACACACCAGTACAGCGTACATCAGTTCCATTCCGACACAGCCACATGTAATATTCTCACTCCCTCTGAGATTATTGGAATTGCCAATGTCATTCTCTGAGATGGAGAAACGTAGCATTGAGATGGTAGTGGAGTGAACAAAGAAGAAAAAAGAACATAGAACATTTATAGCCCAGGAACAGGCCCTTTTGACCTCCAAGCCTGAGCTGAACCAAATCAACTGTCTAAACCTATCACCCAATTCCTCAGCATTTGTTTCCATCTGCTTCCCACTTACTCACACATCTATCAAGGCGCACCTTGCATGAAACGACCGTGCCTGTCTCTACTACCTCTGTTAGCAACGTGTTCCATGCACCTACCACCCTCTGTACTAAATAATTTCTACATCTATCCTCCTTAAACGTTTCACCTCTCAATTTGAATGTGTGACCTCTCATTATTGAACTCCTCACCTGGAGAAAAAAACCTATCTCTATACACCCGGTCTGTACCCTTCCAGATTTTGTAGACCTCAATCAGGACCCCTCAATCTCGTTGTTTCTACTGAAAGCAATCATAAACTTCTTAACCTTTCTTTACAGAA
>NW_025194823.1:0-4227 GCF_004010195.1 Chiloscyllium plagiosum | reverse complement strand
GAATATTGCATGCAATTCTGGTCACCTTACTATTGGAAAGATGTTGTGAAACTTGAAAGGGTTCAGAAAAGATTACAAGGGTGTTGCCAGACTTGGAGGATTTGAGCTATACGGAGAGGCGGAACAGGCTGGGGCTGTTTTCCCTGGAGCGTCAGAGGCTGAGGGGTGACCTTAGAGGTTTATAAAATTATGAGAGGTATGGATAGGGCAAATAGACCAAGTCTTTTCCCTGGGGTTGGGGAGTCCAGAACTAGAGGGCATAGTTTTAGGGCGAGAGGGGAAAGATATAAAAGAGACCTAAGGGGCAACTTTTTCACACAGAGGGTGGTACGTGTATGGATTGAGCTGTCAGAGGAAGTGGTGGAGGCTGGTACAATTGCAACATTTAAAAGGCATTTGGATGGGTACATGAATAGGAAGCATTTGGAGGGATATGGGCCGGGTGCTGGCAGGTGAGACTAGATTGGGTTGGAATATCTGGTCGGCATGGACGGGTTGGACCAAATGGTCTGTTTCCATGCTGTACATCTCTATTACTCTATTACTCTATGTTACCTAGTATGGTGACAAAACATCTGAACATGAACCTTCCAGCTCAGTGAGCAAACGTACATCCATTAACTCTATCTATACCCCTCATTATTTTATAAACTTCTATAAGGTCACCTCTTAACCTGCTACGCTCCAGTGAAAAAAGTCCCAGTCTATACAGCCTTTCTTTATAACTCAAACCTACTATTCCCAGCAACATCCTGCTAAATCTCTTCTGAATCCTCTCCAGCTTGATAATATTCTTTGTGTAACTTGGCGACCAGAACTGGACACAAAACTCCAGAAGAGGCCTCACCAATGTCCTGTACAACTTCAACAGGACATCCCAACTCCTACACTCAAAGGACTGAGCAATGAAGGCAAGCATGCCAAATGCCTTTTTAATCATCTTGTCTACATGTGACACAAATCTCAAAGAATTATGTACCCATACCCCTCAGTCACTCTGTTCTACAACATTCCCCAAGGCCCTAATATTAATTGTATAATCCCTACCATTGTATATTGTACCAAAATACAATATCTCGCATTTATCCAAATTGAACTCCATTTTTCAACTCATGAGCCCATTTGATTAAGATCCATTTATAACCTTAGAAAACCTTCTTCACCGTCCACTATGCCACCAATTTTGGTGTCATCTATAAACTTACTAACCATGCCATCTACATTCTCATTCAAATCATTTATTTAAATGACAAAAGAGGACTCAGAATCAATTTTTGCCTTCCCAATGTCCATAAATCCTATCTTTTATAATCACCTCCAACAATTTACCCACAACAGAAGTTAGACTCACAGTCTATAGAATCCCTACAGTGTGGAAGCAGGCCAGTTGACTCAACAAGTCCACACAGGCCCTATGAAGAGTAATCCATCCAGACTTATTCCCTTACCCTATTTCTCTACATTTACCCCAAATAATGCACCTAACCTACACATCTCTGAATACTATGCGCAATTTAGCATGACTAATTCACATAACCTACACATCTTTGGATTGTTGGGGGAAACCCTGCAGACATGGGAGAATGTGCAAACTCCACACCAACAGTCACCCGAGGCTAGAATCAAACCTGAGTCCCTGGTGCTGCGAAGCAGCATTGCTAATCACTGAGCCATCATGCTGCCCATAATGCCATAGCTTCTCTTTACAACCCTTCTTAAACAAAGGTACAAAATTAGCCACCTTCCAGTCATCAGGCACCTCACCTATATAGGTATAGATGATGCAAATATTTCAGCAAGGGGCTTTACAATTTTTTCTCTTACTTAGAATAATAGAGTCATGATTAGATTAGATTATCTACAGTGTGGAAACAGGCCCTTTGGCCCAACAAGTCCACACCAACCCTCTGAAGAGAAACCCACCCCCCTATATTTACACCTGACTAATCCACCTAACACTATGGACAATTTAACATGACCAATTCACCTGACCTGCACATCTTTGGACTGTGGGAGGAAACCAGAGCACCCGGAGGAAACCCATACAGACACGGGGAGAATGTGCAAACTCCACACAGACAGTCACCCGAGGCAGGAATTGTACCCAGGTCCCTAGCGCTGTGAGGCAGCAGTGCTATCCACTGAGCTACTGTGCCACCCATTTCTTTTTTTCCCTGCAATGATTATATATCTTTAGTCAATTAAAGAGGTTCATGCATTCCAGTAGCATGAACTTGCAGCTCAATCCAGTGGTCAATATAATAAAATCTGATTTACAATGTCAGAAGTGCACTTGTGCCATAACCAAAAATCTCTTCAAGTATTAATTTAAACATTTACAGCCATACATGTTATTGTTGTTCTGAACTTATTTTAAGAATGCAAAAATATTCAAGATTTTTAAAATCAACATCTATAGCATATACTGTATGAATAAAAAAATGTGTTCATATCAGGATTACAGATATATCCACTTTGCTGTTGGTTGCTAATTTAATATTTATTGCTATACAATTTCTAAATGAAAAGACACGATTTCCAAATTTTGAATTGAAACCATAATTATACTCAACAGTCACAATGGTTTATCTTTGTAATAAAAAGCTTTAAAACAACATCTTATGTGGATGAATTCTAACCCACCTCAGCTACTTTTATTTCATTACATGCAACAGAGAGTCCAACTCGTCCATGCTGACCAGATACCCTAACCTAATCAAGTCCCATTTAAACGTTTGTGAGAAGATTTGTAGCTCAGGTGCTCATTGTTGTGGTTCACAGGAGGCTCCCAAGCACTGAGGATGTCACCTAGACAGGGGACGAAACGTCTGCAACAAAAATTCCCAACTCGGCGAACACAACCACAACAGGTCCCATTTGCCAGCATTTGGCCCATATCCGTTAAAAACCTTGCTATTCATATATCCATCCAGATGCCTTTTAAATGTTGTATTTGTACCAGCTTCCACCACTTCCTCTGGCAGCTCATTCCACACATGCATCACTCTGTGTGAAAAAGTTGCCCCTTAGGTCCCTTTTAAATCTTTCCCCTCCCACCTTAAACTATGTCCTCTAGTTTTGGATTATCTATTCTTTGCCTATTTATCCCATCCATGGCCCTCATGATTTTATAAATCTCTATAAGGTCACCCCTCAGCCTCCGACGCTCCAGGGAAAACAGCCCCAGCCTGTTCAAGCTTTCCCTATAGCTCAAACCCTCCAAACCTGGCAACATCCTTGTAACTCTTTTCTGAACCTTTTCATGTTTCACATCATCCTTCCTATAGCAGGGAGAGCAGAACTGAATGCAATATTCCAAAAGTGGCCTAACCAATGCCCTGTACAGCCGAACATGACCTTCCAACCCCTATACTCAATACTCTGACCAAAAAATGAAAGCATACCAAACGTCTTCTTCACTATCCTGTCTACTTGTGACTCCACTTTCAAGGAACTATGAACCCCCAAGACTCTTTGCTCAGCAACACTTCACAGGACCTTACCATTAAGGGCTTTTGCCTGAAACATCGATTTCCTGCTCCTCGGATGCTGCCTGGCCTGCTGTGCTTTTCCAGCACCACTCTGATCTGAACTTACCATTAAGTGTATAAGTCCTGCCCTGACTTATCTTTCCAAAATGCAGCACCTCACAGTTATCTGAATTAAACTCCATTTGGTACTCCTCAGCCCACTGCCCCATCTGATCAAGGTCCCTTTGTACTCTACGGTAACCTTTTTCACTGTCCACTACACCTCCAATTTTGGTGTTATCTGCAAACTTACTAACCATGCCTCCTAGGTTCACATCCAAATCATTCATATAAATGATAAAAAGTAGAGGACCCAGCACCAAGCCTTGTAGCACTCCACTGATCACAGGCCTCCAGTCTGAAAAACAACCCTCCACCATCACCCTCTGTCTTCTAATTTTGAGCCAGTTCTAATTTGAAATGGCTAATTCTCCTTGTATTCAATGTGATCTAACTTTCCTAACAAGTCTCCCATGGGGAATATTGTGAATGCCTTACCAAAGTCCATATCGATCACATCCACCTGTTTGCCCTCATCAAACGTCTTTGTTACTTTTTCAAAAAACTCAATCAAGGTAGTGAGACATGATTTCCCACGCACATAGTCATGCTGACTATCCCTAATCAGTCCTTGCCTTTCCAAAGACATGTAAAATCTATCCATCAGGATTCCCTCCAACAACTTGTCCACCACTGA
>NW_025194822.1:1989-4226 GCF_004010195.1 Chiloscyllium plagiosum | reverse complement strand
GCCCCTGAAAATATGTGCGCTCTAATCCTTTCCGCATCCTGCATTCCAATCTTTCCTCATGACTGCACTTTTACTTTCACAGGGTAACTAATATCCTCTATACTCTCTCCACTCAAAATCCCTCCTTACAGGTGATGAGGTGACCAGGACCGCACACAGTACACAAGCTGTGACTGAACTCATTATTTATGCAGTTCTGACAAAACATTCCTATTCTTAAATTCTCCACTTTGGCTGATAGAGGAACTAAAGAAATTGCTGCTTAAGGAGATAATTGATGCGTCCAACTACCTTTTGCATCGGCCTAAACTGACCATAATCTCATTTAATGTGCCTTCCTCTCGGTTGTGGATGTCCCCAAACGTCTTGCATTTCATGTCTCTGGCTGGTTTGCTACTTTCACCTGGACCCCATTGTCTCTGTTTCTAAACAGTCTGCCATGTGAGCTCTTGTCAAATCCAAGCAAGTCACATCAAGGTAGGAGCAACTGTCTCAAACCAGCAGTCAGATTAAGTGCACACGATCTTCCTTGAATAAATCCACACCGACTGTCGTGGAGTCTCTCAGACTTCCTCAGCGGCCGTTTTACCTGTGTCTCAGAATTACAACCCAACTCTTCAGTCTGTCCCTTGATTTATATTAAACAAGACTGCAATGTTTGCCGTTCTCCAGTCGTCAAGCACCATCGTCGTATCCAGTGAGGATTAGACGGTCTCTATAAGGCGGTGTTTATTTTTGATCTTTTGAAACAGTCTGGAACATTCTGTTGTTCGTTTCTAGGGATTTGAATGTCGTTTGTAATTTCCTCCCTACAGAAGTATATTTCTCTTGATATGCCGCACTACACCGTGTGGATCGCCTCCCTATTTTGGTTGAGACAGAAAGGGGACCAACATCATTAACTACATTCACTGCCCGCGTGGTCTTCCTCTCATCTGGCATTAGCCCGATGATTTTCGCTTTGCTGTAACAACTGCCGACTGCCTGGATATTCCAGAATGAATCGCCCTCCTTGTTGCAGGTATCATCTGCAAAAAGCCATTACACTCTTCGATTGTCAATCTGAAACTGCCCTGAACATGGCAGAGCTGGTAAAACTGGTTCCCTTCTTTGTGGTCAAGCCCCCAAGCCTCTGGTGGATGGCATGGTGCAGGAAAGGGACATTATTTTTCTCAACGACTTTGAACGGATGCCATGACGCCAGACCGTGCCAGCTTGGTCCAAGGTTGACCCTGAGTCAGTGAGGTGTCAGCCTCCTGGGTGAATGCCCAGCAGAGTAAGAAGGAGGTCAGTGACCTTCTCCACTCTACCAGCGTAAAAGCCACCTTCTGCACTTTGTGACATCGCGGTCACTCGATCTCTGTTACTGTGACCATCTCCAACAAAGGTTCACGTTCCTCCACTCTCACTGAATGCAGCACCTCTTCTCATTATCTCTGTTAGCTCTTCACGTTCTCTCTCTCACCTCTTCACTGTCCTTCTTCCCAAATTCGCCTGGTGTCTGCGTTGCCTACTCAGTCACTCAGGACAACTCATCACCTTTCCCCCAGCTTTACCAGCACTAATAGGTGTACCAACCTCTACCATCTCCCTTAATACCTCTTAGTAATTCTCACATTCGAGATGGAATACTCCCACAATAAGTCAGAAAGAGTCATGATGAATTGGGGTCTCCCCAACATTCAGCTCCTCAACCTAAACAGGGGAAGGATCCTGACCCTACCAACCACGAGAGGCTGAATGACAGTTTCCAAGCTCCTGGACTGGTATCAGAAACTCCCCTTTACCCATTGTGCTGGGCACCTTGACTTACTGTGGACAATGATATCAAGTTTTCTGGTTTTATATCTGTCTGCACAACAAGGCAATGCAGCAGGTGTGTGAGCCTGGCCGTTCTCGCTGAGGGGAAATACAGCTAAAGGCAGGATAAGACAAGGCAATAAATCAGTCAGCATTCATGTAAACTCAAAGTCAGTGTGTCCACTCATTCACTGAGCAGCCCAGATGTGCAGTTCATGAGCTGGTTGTGTATCCCTGAAGATACCGGACTTGAGGCAGCATTACAATGAGAGTTGTCAGTGAACCCCGATCTGCAGTACAGAATTATACTGTCACTGACTCGGAAATGTCGTGTGATGGCATGGTGAGGCTGGCATGTGACAGATGCCAGCATTGGTCGGTATGGAGTACATTCAGCTTCTGTCTGTGCAGTGTAGCCCTAGGCGTTGTTGTCCAAG
>NW_025194822.1:0-1432 GCF_004010195.1 Chiloscyllium plagiosum | reverse complement strand
AGGGAACTGTGGTTTGTTACCTCGATACCTTAGATGTTGCAATTATTTCGAGTTCTTCCATTAACTACATACTTCTCTCGTACTGAAGACCTTCTAAAATGCATCAACGGGCATTGGCCCAGATTAATTTGCATCTGCATTTTTTCCATCCAAGACTCCATCCTATCTATAGCCTGCGGTATGCTGTGCCAATCATCCTCACAATCCGCAGCTCATCCAATCTATTCACAGATCTCCAGTAATAAAATACGCCCTTTCCCCACCACTCCGTCTTATATGACCAACGAGTTCTGTATCCATCTTACTGACTGCCCGCTAATCCCATTTGACTTCACCTTCTGTATGAACCTGCCATAAGGAACCATACCAAAGGCCTTGCCCTGGTCCATATGGCCTGCATCCAGCCCCGTGGCCTCATCAATCACCTTTGCCACGTTCTCATAATATGCAATCAATTATTTGAGAGACGACCTTCAACACATAAAGCCATGTTGCCTTTCAAGATAATTCCATTTTTTTTTCTAAATGGGAGTCAGGTATATCTCTAAGAATCTCCAATATTTTCCCTACCAGTGAGATAAGGCTCAAGACCTGAACTTTCTTGCATTTTCCGTGTTATACTTCATCAAAAAGGAACAACACTAGCTCTTCTCCCGTTCGCTAGAACCTCTCCTGTGACTGAAGAGCATGCAAAAAGTGTGCACTATGGTCAACCAAATTACTCACTCGATTCCCTCAGTATTTTGGAATTGATCCCATCATAACCTGGAGACTTGTCTACCTCATTGCTTTTCAAAACTCCCAGCACAGCATTCATTTCTTAAATTTCGAAATGCTCTGGAATATCAACATATCCTTCTCAAGACTCACCATCCACCATGTTCTTCTCCTTTGTGAAAACCGATGTAAATTATTAAGGCAGTCACTGGCCTCATCCAGATCCATGCATTAAATTCCTCCTTTGTCCTTGAGTGGACCGATTCTTCCCCGGCGACCTTCTTCCTCTTGACAAACCGATTGGGAAGTTCCTTAATCATGATTCTCAAAGACAATTCGTGGTGTCTTTTATTCCTCCTAAATCATTGTTTATGTTTTTCCTGTTTTTTTGTTATGTTTTTCGAGACACCGATCCACACATTTTCATGTGCCTCCTTTATCTTTTTTGACTGAGCTCACAGTTTCTCTTGTCATTAAATGTTCCCAAAGTTTTATATCATTGCCAACTGTCTCGATGACCAGATCTCAGAAACTTCAATACAGTAACATTGCAAAGGGTCTCATGTGCTTCTCAGACATTTCTACCGGACTCATCATGATAGCCCATTCAGGCTTCAATTCAAACTCAAACCTATAACGCATCTCCTACAGTGACATGTGGTTTCCATTGATTGTCTTTTGATCCCTGACTTAATTTCATTCTCTGCTTTGAAAA
>NW_025194821.1:0-4226 GCF_004010195.1 Chiloscyllium plagiosum | reverse complement strand
TGCTTTTGCTTGATTAGGTAACTAGTGGGGCAGGATTATAGTGCACAGAACTTATAGCAAATAATCGAATAGCTTTCGATTGATACGAGGTCTTGAAAAAAAAAGATCGCTTTTAAGTCGTAACCACTGGGAATAGTTTGCAGGTTTAGATTCATTAATGTTTAGGGAGTAGGTTTGCTCGCTGAGCTGTTGGTTTAATATCCAGGCGTTTCATTACCTGGTTAGGTAACATCATCAGTGGCGACGTCCAAGTGAAGAGAAGCTGTTGTCGCCTGCTTTCTATTGATATCTTTCTCCTGGATGGGGTTCCTGGGGGTTGCGGTGATGTCATTTCCTGTTCGTTTTCTGAGGAGATGATAGATGGCATCTAGATCTATGTGTTTGTTTATGGCGTTGTGGTTGGAGTGCCAGGCCTCTAGGAATTCTCTGGCATGTCTTTGCTTAGCTTGTCCCAGGATAGATGTGAGGGTGTTGTCGATGATGTTAAATGTCTCTTCTATTGCTAACAACACCCTCACAGGCATAAAGTTCACCAAGAAGGAATACACCGACATTCCTGGACGGCACAGTCGAAAGAAAGGACAATGGAAAACTATAATCCTGCGTATACGGAAAACCGACAAACACTGACAAATACTTAACTACACCAGCAACCATCCCAACACACACAAACAAAGCTGTATCAGTACAGTATTCCAACGGGCCACCACACACTGCCGCACAGACGAACTTCGGAAAACAGAGGAAAATCATCTATACAAAGTATTCAAGAAGAACGGATACTCAAAAAATACAGTGCGCAGATTCCTCAAGAACAAACCACGACAAGCACACCAAACATAGCCAGAAACCCTAACCACCTTACCAAACATCAAAGAAGTTTCAGAAATGACAGCCAGACTACTAAGACCCTTCGGAATCCTAGTAGCACACAAACCCACAAACACTCTCAGACAAAAACTAACAAACTTAAATACCCAGTACGTTCCATGGACAAAACCAACGTCATTTACAAAATTCTATGCAAGGATTGCCACAAAAACGACGTAGGACAAACAGGAAGAAAGTTAGCCACCAGGATACACGAACACCAGCGAACCACAAAAAGACACGACCCTCTCTCCCTCGTAGCCCTACACACGGATGAAAATAAACCACCATTTCGACTGGGACAACAAATCTATCCTGCGACAGGCTAAGCAAAGACATGCCAGAGAATTCCTAGAAGCCTGAAACTCCAACCACAACGCCAAAACCAAACACATAGATCTAGATGGCATCTATCAACACCTCGAAAATGAACAGGAAATGACATCACCACAAACTGCAGGAACCCCATCAGGGGAAAGATATAATTAGAAAGCAGGAGACAACAGCTTCGCTTCACTTGGAGGTCGCCACTGATGATGTTACCTCGTCAGGTAATGAAACGTCTGGATATCAAACCTACAGCTCAGCGAGCAAACCTACACCCGAAACCTCAACCTGAGCTACAAACCTTCACAAACCTTACAAAAAACAGTCATTAATGTGTAAATCCCATAACTACATTTCAGTCACATTCCCGAGATAACGTAAAAATTAACATGAAAAAAGTGACGTCTCAGCTCAGGCAATGCATTAAATGTGAGAGGTTAGAATTTGTCTGCATTCCAAACTTGCCTCAGACTGGATCTTTTTCCAAAGTAGGAATTTATGAAATGTCATATATATTTATATATATATATATATATATATATATAAATGCAAATTCACCCCATGGAATTATATGTTTGTGTAAGTGCTTGTGAGGGAGAGGGAGAGGAAGACAATGTTTATCGAAGTAACGAACAGAGATAATCAGTGTGTATGCGTGTGGCCGTGCTTGATAGAGTGCATGCATGAGTGTGACAGAGTGTATACCTGTGAGAAGATGTGCACGTGAGTTTGAGTATGGGTGTGTGTATGAGAGAGTGTCTGCGTGAGTGTGTAAGTGTGAAAGATTATTTGTTTGTGTGTGAGTGTGTGTGTGTGAGTGTATCGTGTCGTGGGAGTCACCTGTAGTGTCACGTGAATACAAGATCCCGACGGAGGCCATCTCATGGGTACTGGGATAACGTTAAAATTATAAACTGTTACCCTGAGCAATGCAGCCAAGAGGAACAACATATCTGTGCAGTCTCTGCTTCGAAACTTTGTCATGCTGGAGCATGAAGTAAATCCTCCAGTTCCCTCTAGGTTTCTTGAGGGGGTAAATGCTATCTGCTTGTTCGAGGGCGGGAGTTTCTTCTGCCTGGTCCCATTCAACAAATTCAGGGGCCTGATCAATTGATGCCTGGTTCCTTTATAAGGTTCGAAGTGCACACGAAGCTTTTCCATTCCTGTTTAAAAAGCAAGATGAATTAATTGAGCTGTCCCACTTCTTATCCAATAGTTTTGATGCGCTGAAAGATTTTGTCACCTTAATGTGAAACCAACTTAACGTTCTGAATGAAGTCATGTTTGTTTTTACCGTGAAAATTAGCACTTTCTAGCAGTATTGTAACATGACTGTTTCCCATAGTTTGACAGCACAAGGTGAATGTTGTCCACGGTTTGCTGCGCAAGCAGCTGCTTTAGAAGTTGAATGGAAGCAAAGTGTTCTGAATTCGTTGTGATCGTCAGTGAATATCCCCATTTCTGATCTTGTAAACTGGGGAAGACGTTGATGAAGCAGCTAAAGTTTTTGCTTTATGCACAGGAAACTGCTGAGGATCTTCTGCAGAGATGTCACGGAACAGATATCTACCAACCACAAACATGTTCCTTCGTGCTGTGGATGTCTCTAATCAGTGGCAAATTGTCCATGCATTTTCATTAAGTTCAATGTAGTTCGAGCTTCTGGATATCATCCCCAATTAAATATTGCCTTTTTTCCCCAGCCAGGCGCTCTGGAATTGCATCCAGACCATTGCCCATGTCAATAGAACACGGTGGATGCATGGGGAGTATTTCCTGCTCACAGAGCATAGTAACTGTCAGGACTTCAAAAGACCAGAGACCGAGGGCAGATGCATCACTGAAATGTTGGATGGGAGGTGGGGGTGTGATGTTTCGATTTTTCTTTGACACGACAGAGTTTTGAGGGCTACAAGGAATTGGACTTGAAAGATGTTTTGTCGTCTAGAATAGATGAGCTATCATCTTATTGTCGAGGAAGGCCCGCTTCAGGGACTGAATGCTGCACTCACGTATCCTATGTTTCATGTGCTACTTTGGAAATATAGTTTTTGACATTTTCCTCGAAGCTCAATAAGAAAAGTTACAGTCGGACAGATCCGGAGGATTTCTTGAGTCATCTCTGCGTGCGGTATGAGAACTGCTTTCACAATGAATTTGGGATGAGAACATGCTCAACAAATCAGGACAGGGCAAAGTGTGTGATGAGAGATGATTGGGTTGCTTCGCACTGACAACCATGCATTTATCATAAGAAAATGTCCCAACCAAATCTTGTGTGACAGCCTTGAGGTTTTGAATGATCTCCTTGTTCTGTGCTCTAGGTACGAGGAGTAGGTGGCCTCCAACAGCTCCTGTGTAACAGATATGAGGTGCTAAATATACCTTCAGACAGCGGACTGAGAAGCAGGACTCGTTCCTTCCACACGTTGACCCTGCAACATTAAAGAAACAATGTAGCTGTGGTCTCAGCCATATTTTCCTATCTGTAGTCCATTATCCTTCACTCAATTTTCTTTAAATGTCTAACTAAACCACCCATGAATTAATGCAGAATCGCCGAAGCCAAAAACTTCTGGGGAAGAGAGTTTCCACTGTAATGGTCCTTTAAGAACTTCTCCTCATCCCTGTTCAGATTGGGGATGGACGCTCCGTAATTTCATTTCAAGTCCTAGTCATTCATGGGTCATGACAAATCTTAAAAGTAGATTGGTTGGTCTCGGACTGTGAACAAAAAACAAAGAACGAAGACAATTACAACACAGCAATAGACACTTCAGCCCTTCAAAACTGCTCCAATTCAGAACAACTATCTTAAACTCCTGCCTGTTCTCTCATGATTGCATTCCTCTCTTCCCTGCCCATTCATGCATCTTTCTAGACACATCATAAGTAAAGCTACCGTGCCCGCTTCTACTATCCACGCTGGGAATTCGTTCCAGGCACCCACTACCCTCTGCGTAAAGAGCTTGCCATGCATATCTCACTGAAACATTTCTCTCCTCAGTTTGAACTCGTGACCCCAAGTA
>NW_025194820.1:0-4226 GCF_004010195.1 Chiloscyllium plagiosum | reverse complement strand
CTGCCAAAAGACCAGCACATGTAAGCTGCTAGTTCAACAGCTCTCTGAGAGGTACCTGTCTGTGGGGAGTTTGCACCACAGAACATCAAGGCTGACTTGAACAGAATCTACAGAGGAAACCCAGGAAAGCTGACTGATTCTGAAACATGATTATTTATTTCTGGAATTCTTAATTGGGATTTTTTTAAAAATCAGACTTGTATTGTAGAGTGGGGGCTAAAAGATAGATCAGATTTAGATTCGATTCACTACAGTGTGGAAACAGGCCCTTCAGCTCAACAAGATCACACTAACCCTCCAAAGAGCAACCCACCCAGACCCATTCTCCTACATTCACCCTTGACTAATGCACCTAACACTACGCACAATTTAGCATGGCCAATTCACTTGATCTGCATATCTTTGGACTGTGGGAGGAAACTAGAGCACCCAGAGGAAACCCACACAGACACAGGGAGAATGTGAAAACTTCACACAGACAGTTGCCCAAGGTGGGAATTGAACCCGGGTCCCTGGCACTGGGAAGGAGTTGTAAGTAGCTGTTAGTTTTAGTATTCTCTGTTGGACTTAAAGAATAAAGTTGTTAATTTTTACTTTAAATATTTTCCTCTGGGATAGTTCTTTGCCTCTCGAGTTTTAACAGATTACAGCACGAGGTGAATCTTTTCTGTCTTGCTGGTTTAAATTAGCAGAGGGGTTTACCCCATGTTGTAACATCAGTGATGACAAAATCTTATGAATAAATATATGCTGAAAAATATATATTTCCAAGTCCGAATGTTGTGTGGCTTGGGGTGGATCTTGCTGGTGGTGGTGTGCCAATTTCTAGAACATAGAATATAGAACATAGACTACAGAACATAGAACAAAACAACACAGAACAGGCCCTTCAGCCCTCAATGTTGCGGCGACCTGTGAAGTATTCTCAGCTCGTCACCCTATACTATCCCATCATCATCCATGTGCTTATCTAAGGATTCTTTAAATCTCCCTCATGTGGCTGAGTTGACTACATTAGCAGGTAGGGCATTCCAAGCCCTTACCACTCTCTGCGTAAAGAGCCTGCCTCTGACATCTGTCTTAAATCTATCACCCCCCAATTTGTAGTTATGCCCCCTCGTACAAGCTGACGTCATCATCCTAGGAAAAAGTCTTTCACAGTCCACTCTATCTAATCCTCTGATCATCTTATATGTCTCTATAAAATCCCCTCTTAACCTTCTTCTTTCCAATGTCTTGTCAAGATGGGAGTGGTTGTGAGTCTGGAAGACGCTTTGGAAGGAGTCTTGATGAATTTCTATGGTGCTTTGATAGATGGCACACACTGGTGTTACTGAGCACCAATGGTGAAGGGAGTGAATGTTTGTTGATGTAGTGCCAATCAAGCAGGCTGCTTTATCCTATCAAGCTTCTTGAGGGTTGTTGCAGCTGCAGTCATCCTTGCCACTGGGGGGCATTCCACCATACCCCTGACTCATGTATACGGTGGACCGTGGGAAGTTGGGGAGTGAGTTATTTGCTGCAGCATTCCTAATCAATGATCTATTTTTGTAACCACAATATTTATTTGGCTAGTCCAGTTCAGTGTCTGGTCAATGGTCACCCACAATTTTGAGAGTGGGGGATTCAGCGATTGTAATGTCATTGGGTATCAAGGGCAAGTGGTTAATTTCCTTCTTTTTAGAGATGCTCATTGCTTGACATTTGTGTGATGCAAATGTTACGTGCTAGTTTTCAGTCCAGTCTTTAAGATTGTTCAGGTTATGTGCCAGTTTGGTATGGATTGCTTCAGTACCTGAGGAGTTGCAAATGGTGCTGAGCTTTGTGCAATCATCAGTGAACATCCCCACTTCGGACCTTATGATGGAGGCAGGATCTTTGATGAAGCAGTTGAATACTGTTGGGCCTAAATTACTGCCAGAAAGGACCCTTGCAGAGGGGTCATATACCAAGATGACTGACCTCCAACGACCACGCCCATTCTCCTCTGCCAAGTATGACTTGAACCAGTGGATGTTTCAACCCTCTTCTTATTGAGTCCAGTTTTGCCAGGGCTTTTTGTTGTCATACTTTGTCAAATGCAGCTTTGATGTTAGGGGCTGTCACTCTCACCTGACTATTGGTAATTGAGTTGGTACTGTTTGCTATTTTGTTGCTGACTCCCTACATCACTTTACTGATGATCAAGAGTAGACTGTTCAGGGGGTAACTGGTTAGGTTGGAATAATCCTGCTTTATGTGCATGGGACATGTCTTGACAATTTTCTGCATTGATGGATCATTGTCAGTATTCCAGCGGTAGTGCAACAGCTTGGCTAGAGGTGTGGCAAGTTCAGGTGCACAAGTCTTTTGCACTATTGACTGAATGTTTCATAGTTTCACAGTAATAAAAGCAGGAGTAGGCCATTTGGCCCATTGAGCCTGATCATGGCTGACCTATCCATCATCTCAGCTCCTCCTACCTGCATTACCTCCATAACCCTTACTTCCCCTACCATGCAAAAACCCATCCAACTGCGTCTTGAATATATTTAATGAAGCTGCCTTGACTGCTTCCTTGGCCAGAGAATTCCATAGATTCACTACTCTCTGGGAAAAGCAGTTCCTCCTCATCTCTGTCCTAAATCTACTCCCGTAATCTTGAGGCCATGTTCCTAGTCTCGCCCACCAGTGGAAACAACTTGCCTGCCTCTACCTTATCTATCCCTTTCATAATTTTACAGGTTTCTATAAGATGCCCTCTCAATCTTCTAAATTCTAGTGAGTACAGTCCCACGCAGCTCAATCTCTCCTCTAGGGTAACCCCCTCATCTCCAGAATCAACCTGGTGAACCTCCTCTGCACTGCAGCCAAAGCCAGTATATCCTTCCTCAAGTAAGGAGACCAGAACTGCACACAATACTCCAGGTGTGGTCTCACCGACACCTTGTACAATTGCAGCAGAACCTCCCTGCTCTTAAACTCAATCTCTCTAACAATGAAAGCCAATATTCTGTTTGCCTTCCTGTTTACAGGTTGCACCTATAAATCAACTTCTAGTGATTCATGTATGAGCACTCCGAAGTCCGTCTGCATAACAGCATGCTGTAATCTTTCACCATTTAAACAATACTCTGACCTCCTATTTTTACTTCTAAAGTGGATAACCTAACATTTATCAATATTATGCTCCATCTGCCAGACCCTTACCCACTCACTTAACCTATCGAAATCTCTCTGCAGACCCTCTACAACCTCTGCACAGTTTGCCTTTCCATTCAATTTAGTTTCATCAGTAAACTTGGAGATGTTACACTCAGTGTCCTCTTCCAAATCATTAATATATTTCATCAATAGTTGTGGGCCCAGCACTAACTCCTGCGGCACCTCGCTCACCACTGATCAGAGAAATACTCATTTATCCTAACTCTCTGCTTTCTATTGGTTAGCCAATCCTCTATCCATGCTAGTACATTCCCTGCAACTCCATGTATTCTTATCTTATGGATGAGTCTTTTAAGAAGCATCATATCAGGCACCTTCTGGAAATCCAAGTGCCAAACATTCACCTGTTCCCCTCCATCCACCAACTTGTTAAATCCTCAAAGAACTCCAGTCAGCTTGTCAAACATGACCTTCCCTTCTTGAACCCTTGCGTCTGCCTGATGGAACCCATTCCATCCAGATTTCTCACTATGTTTTCTTTAGTGATGGCCTCCAGCATTTTCCCGACTACAGGTGTTAAGCTACCTGGCCTATAGTTACCTGCCTTTTGCCTACACCCTTTTTAAACAGCGGCGTGCTATTTGCTGTTCTCCAAATCTGCCTGGAGTCCAGTGAATTTTGGTAAATTATCACTAGCACATCTGCTATAACTTCCACCATTTCTTTCAACACACTGGAATGCATTCCATCAGGACCAGGGATTTGTCTACCTTAGACCCTCAAGGGTGCTCAACACTATCCCTTTAGCTATAACAATTGAATTGAGGTTCTCACCTCCCATCCTATCCTTAACATCATTCTTTGGCATGTTAGACACATCTTCCACTGTAAAGACAGACACAAGATAGTTATTCAAGGCCTCAGCTGTTTCAGCATTACCCAATATTAATTCCCCCTTCTCATCCTACAAGGAACCTACATCCACTTTAGCCACCCTTTTCCATTTGATATATTTATAAAAACATTTCCTACCTGTTTTTATATTCTGTGCTAGTTTGCATTTGTAATCTATCTTTCCTTTC
>NW_025194819.1:0-4225 GCF_004010195.1 Chiloscyllium plagiosum | reverse complement strand
GCACAGAAGGGCAGGAAGACTGGTGCTGACATCGCACATGCACAGAATGGCAGGAAGACTGACGCTGACAACACACATGCACAGAACGGCAGGAAGACTGACGCTGCCATCACACATGTACAGAACGGCAGGAACACTGACGCTGACATCACACATGTACAGAACGGCAGAAGACAGGCACTGACATCACACATACACAGAATGGCAGGAAGACAGCTGATGACATCACACGTACAGAATCGCAGGAAGACAGCTGCTGACATCACACATGCACAGAATGGCAGGAAGACCGAGGCTGACATCGCACATGCACAGAACGGCAGGAAGACAGGTGCTGACATCACACATGCACAGAATGGCAGGAAGACAGCTGCTGACATCACACATGTACAGAATCGCAGGAAAACAGGCACTGACATCACATATGCACAGAATGGCTGGAAGACTGACGCTGACATCACACATATACAGAACGGCAAGAAGACAGGTGCCGACATCACACATGCACAGAACGGCAGGAAGACTGGTGCTGACATCACACATGCACAGAACGGCAGGAAGACTGGTGCTCATATTACACATATACAGAACGGCGCATAGACTGGTTCTGACATCACACATGCACAGAACGGCAGGAACACTGACGCTGACATCACACATGCACAGAACGGCAGGAAGACTGGTGTTGATATCACACATTCACAAAATGGCAGGATGACAGACGCAAACATCACACAAATACAGAACGGCAAGAGGACTGGTGCTGATATTACACATATAACGGCAAGAGGACTGGTGCTGATATTACACATATACAGAACGGCAGGAAGACTGGTGCTGACATCGCACATGCACAGAACGCCAGGAGGACTGGTGCTGATATTACACATATACAGAACGGCAGGAAGACTGGTGCTGACATCACGCAAGCACAGAACGGCAGGAAGACTGATGCTGACATCGCACGTGCACAAAATGGCAGGATGACTGACGCAAACATCACACAAATACAGAACGGCAAGAGGACTGCTGCTGATATTACACATTTGCAGAGCAGCACAAAGACTGGTGCTGACATCGCACATGCACAGAACCGCAGGAACTGGTGCTGACATCACACAAGCACAGAACGGCAGGAAGACAGGTGCTGATATCACACATGTACAGATTCGCAGGAAGGGAGGCATTCACATCACATATGCACAGAACGGCAGGAACACTGGTGCTGACATCACACATGCACAAAATGGCAGGACGACTGACGGTGACATCACATGCACAAAACGGCAGGAAGACTGACGCTGACATCACACATGTTCAGAACGGCAGGAAGACTGACGCTGACATCACACATTCATAGAACGGCAGGAAGACTGGGGCCGACATCACACATGCACAAAATGGCAGGATGACGGACGCTAACACCACACATATACAGAACGGCAAGAAGACTGGTGCTGATGTTACACATATACAGAACGGCAGGAAGACTGGTGCTGACATCACACATGTACAGAACGGCAGGAAGACAGGCACTGACATCACACATGCACAGAATCGCAGGAAGACAGGCACTGACATCACACATGCACAGAATCGCAGGGAGACAGGTGCTGACATCTCACATGCACAGAACGGCAGAAAGACAGGGGCTGACATCTCACATGCACATAATCGCAGGAAGACAGGCGCTGACATCACACATGCACAGAATCGCAGGAAGACAGGCGCTGACATCACACATGCACAGAACGGCAGGAAGACAGGTGCTGACATCACACAGGCACAGAACGGCAGGAAGACTAAAGCTGACATCACACATGCACAGAATCGCAGGAAGACTGACGCTGACATCACACAGGCACAGAACGGCAGGAAGACTAAAGCTGACATCACACATGCACAGAACGGCACAAAGACTGATGCTAACACCACACAGGCACAGAACGGCAGGAAGACTAAAGCTGACATCACACATGCACAGAATGGCAGGAAGACTGGTGCTGACATCACACACGCACAGAACGGCACAAAGACTGATGCTGACATCACACACGTACAGAACGGCACAAAGACTGATGCTGACATCACACACGCACAGAACGGCACAAAGACTGATGCTGACATCACACACACACAGAACGACACAAAGACTGATGCTGACATCACACATGCACAGAACGGCAGGAAGACTAAAGCTGACATCACACAGGCACAGAACGGCAGGAAGACTAAAGCTGACATCACACATGCACAGAACGGCAGGAAGACTGGTGCTGACATCTCACATGCACAGAATCGCAGGAAGACAGGTGCTGACATCTCACATGCACAGAACGGCAGAAAGACATGGGCTGACATCTCACATGCACAGAATCGCAGGAAGACAGGCGCTGACATCACACATGCACAGAATCGCAGGAAGACAGGCACTGACATCGCACATGCACAGAACGGCAGGAAGACAGGTGCTGACATCACACATGCACAGAACGGCAAAAAGACATGGGCTGACATCTCACATGCACAGAACGGCAGGAAGACTGGTGCTGACATCTCACATGCACAGAATCGCAGGAAGACAGGCACTGACATCGCACATGCACAGAACGGCAGAAAGACAGGCGCTGACATCACACATGCACAGAATCGCAGGGAGACAGGTGCTGACATCACACATGCACAGAATCGCAGGAAGACAGGCGCTGACATCGCACATGCACAGAACGACAGGAAGACAGGTGCTGACATCACACATGCACAGAACGGCAGGAAGACAGGTGCTGACATCACACATGCACAGAACGGCATGAAGACTGACGCTGACATCACACATGCACGGAACGGCAAGAAGAACGGTGCTGACATCACACATACACAGAACGGCAGGAAGACTGGTGCTGACATCACACATGCACAGAACAGCAGGAAGTCAGGCGCTACACATGCACAGAACGGCAGGAAGACTGGTGCTGACATCACACATGCACAGAATGGCAAGAAGACCAGCGCTGATATTACGCATGCACAGAACAGCAGAAAGACGGATGCTGGTATCACGCATGCACCGAATGGCACAAAGACTTGTGCTGACAGCACACATGCATGAATGGCATGAAGACTGATGCTGACATCGCACATGCACAGAACGGCAGGAATACAGGTGCTGACATCACACATGCACAGAACGGCAGGAAGACTGACGCTGACATCACACATTGTTAGAACGGCAGGAAGACAGGGGCCGACGTCATACATGCACAGACGGCACAAATGACAGGTGCTGACATCACACAGGCACAGAACGGCAGGAAGACTGACGCTGACATCACACATTGATAGAACGGCAGGAAGACAGGGGCCGACGTCATACATGCACAGAACGGCACAAAAGACAGGTGCTGACGTCACACATGCACGGAACGGCAGGAAGACAGATGCTGACATCACACATTCAGAAAACGGCACAGAAACTGGTGCTGACATCACACATATACAGAACGGCAAGAAGACAGGTGCCGACATCACACATGCACAGAACGGCAGGAGGACTGGTGCTGATATTACACATGCACGGAACGGCAGGAAGACAGATGCTGACATCACACATTCAGAAAACGGCACAGAAACTGGTGCTGACATCACACATATACAGAACGGCAAGAAGACAGGTGCTGACATCACACATGCACAGAACAGCAGGAGGACTGAAGCTGACACCACACATGCACAGAATGGCAGGAAGACAGGCGCTGACACCACACATGCACAGAACGGCAGGAAGACTGACGCTGACATCACACATTCATAGAACGGCAGGAAGACTGGGGCGACATCACACATGCACAGAAATGCAGGAAGACTGGTGCTGACATCACGCATGCACAGAACGCAGGAAGACTGACGCTGATATCACACATGCACAGAATCGCAGGAAGACTGACGCTGACATGGCACATGTTCAGAACGGCAGGAAGACTGACGCTGATATAAAACATGCACAGAATGACAGGAAGACAGGTGCTGACATCACACATGCACAAAACGGCAGGAAGAAAGGTGCTGACATCACACATGCACAGAAGGTCAGGAAGACAGGTGCTGACATCACACATGCTCAGAACGACAGGAAGACTGACGCTGACATCACACATTCACAGAAAGGCAGGAAGATAGGCGCTGACATCTCACTTGCACAGAACGGCAGAAAGACAGGGGCTGACAT
>NW_025194818.1:2045-4225 GCF_004010195.1 Chiloscyllium plagiosum | reverse complement strand
TGTCAAAACATAATGTGAATATCTTAACTAATTTGTTATTACTCCGACCCAAATTTTGCATAGATTGAGCAAACAAACCAATGCAGATTGGAATGACCTCATACGTCACTTTGCTGTCACGCATTTGTAATTTGTACTGCTCGGGTGCAGTTTTGTAGTACATCTGAAATAGTGTACAACCCAGAGATTTCGATGAGTAAGGGATTTTAGACGCTAGTTTCCTTTAAAAATTGTCACTGTACAGCTGAGCAGAAGTTGAAAAGAAATTGATGCGTGCACTTCTCCATCCTAAAAAAAGATGTAGATGAGATAAATAGCAGAGTATCTCAGAAAAATGGTGATAGTTTAAGTTTTTTTTAATCTCAGATATCTTTTGGCAATTTTAAGGCTTTGTATATATTGGTTAGGTTTAAGAAATTTAATAATTCTCACTGACACAAGTAAGGTCTATTAGTTGTCAATTAAGTAACAAAATTAAAGGTGGATTCAAAGATAATGGCAGTGCAATTAATGGGTGTGATTGTTGGGTGTGGAATGTCTTTCATGCAGAGAAAAAGCATCTCGCAATATTTGTCTTTCATGCAGAGAAAAAGCATCTCGCAATATTCACCTTAGAGTTTATGAGCTGTTGGTTAGTCGGAAGACACTGTGGTGCACCAATGTAATATTACTTCGATACATTATTTGAATTGGCATTCAGAGAATTTAGAACAGGGTCTTCCAATTTGGTCAGTGCTGAGGTACTGGAGAGTGTAGCTGTGGTCGAACTGTGAACCCAAGAAGTGGCGGAGACGCCTCTTTTGCTGGTGTCCAGTCGATCTTTGGTATTTGCAACATATTGAGATGAAGGCGAGGACTGCAGGATTGTACAGCGGACTGCCCACTGCGCTGTAATATAGGGAGGATTTCACATCTGGTGCAGAATGAAGTGCAGTAGCATTAAGATATAACATGGTGAAGGGTATTGATAATGTATTCGGTAGAAATTAACAAGAGTCCAGAACACACTCTTGCCTACTCGTTGACAGGGCTTGCGACAGCTGCTCATAGCTGACGAGCAACTTCCAGCGGAAGTGGAGAATTCAGTCATCGTGAGGTTGACATGTCAGCATGTACGATGAAGACAGAACAAGGAAGATGTTCTGCACACTTATTGTGAGAAGTATGGCACGAAATTAAATGGCCGGACCTCACAGATAACAGTTGTTTACAAAAGTGAAATCTGAAAAGACATGGGAGATAAAAGGGGCCATAGTACAAAATAAAGTTAAGAAAACTAAAAAACAATTAAGAGACAATTGTGAAGACTTTGTGCGAGTTGTGGTGAACATTTATAATCGGTGAGATTAATTTGTAACTCAGTGCAGTCGAACGGCCTCCCAAAGTCGGATGAATAAAGAGAAAATGAAGGGTTCTGGATGTTGGAAAAATGAAACAAAATCAGAAATCGTTGGAGGAACTTCGCAGGCATGGCTGTATCTGTGGAGAGGAAACAGATTTAAGTTTTTGAGTTGAGTGATGCCAACACTGGTTTTCATCTACAGATGCTGACAAAACTGATGATTTTCTCCAGGTATTTTATGATTTTTGTCGTTCGATTCTGTGCTTTCATTAAAACTGGAGAAAGAAAATGTATAATTCCATTCTTCACTGCGATCTAACGACCACTGAATAGTGGGAAGGATATAGACGAAGAATATGTCGGAGCTTGCAGCTATAATTTAATATTATCGAGTAGATAAAATGGAGCACTACAATAACTCAAACATTTCCTGAGATAGTAATAGTTAATTTCCTCTGTGAGCTGCACAATCACACTGAGCTTCCTCACACAACGGGCATTGTGCTGACATACCAACCACCGGTCTCGGGAAGTGAACGCCATGCACAGATTGTGGGGATTCACGCATCAAAAAAAAGGTTAGAAGGAGTATCAGTGACATTATCAAAGGAAGTGAGGGATTAACTTTCCAAGTGTGTATTCAACAGAATTGCCTATCGTCGGTAAAGGAAGCTTTGCAAAATGATTTGTGCTAAATGGATTAAGTCGGAGAAAGTGAGGACTGCAGATGCTGGAGATCAGAGCTGAAAAATGTGTTGCTGGAAAAGCGCAGCAAGTCAGGCAGCATTCCAGGAGCAGGTGAATCGACGTTTCTGGCATAAGCCCTTCTTCAGCCCTT
>NW_025194818.1:0-1188 GCF_004010195.1 Chiloscyllium plagiosum | reverse complement strand
AGAGTAACGTTTGCAATTTTCCATTCCAGAGAGACAACTCATGCATCTAGGCAATTGCAGGGACGAGTTACCTCCTCTTCCTGTTTTTCTTTATTTAGAAACACAACTTACCATTTCATGGATACGAAGCTTCCATCGTGGTTTCCTTGTCCGAAAATAGAACCACCCGAACTGTCACAACCATGAGTTTATCGTGCTCCTCACTGTCCAGAAGGTGGATTGGAGCACCGAGACTAACACAATGATTGCCGACACAGGACAGAAGCTGGGGAATCTGAGACAATTGCCACAACTCGTGACTTTTCAGAAACTCCGCAAAATCAACAATCTTCATGTCTGCACCATGGTGGAATAAACCACACTCGTGCTGATGTCGAAGCCACAACAACACAACAACCGTCTAACACAGAGCCGTATACTTGATTGAGGTTCCCGCTCCTCGATTACGTTTCTCCTGCAATATCTACTACCCTGCAGCTGCAGTATGTACTGTCTACAGGATGATCTGCAGTGAGTCACCGAGCTTACTCCTTCCGTTACAAACTCCATCACTGAGGAGGCGAGAGCAGCACTGACTTATGTACAATCCCCACGTTCACATTTCCCTCCATACTCGACACCATCCTGGAAATATATTGTTGCTCTTTTGTGAGTGTCATTGCCTCCAGAAGCCGTAAGACCATTGTGGGAGCACCGTCCCCACCAGTAAAGCAGCAATTTCCATTGAGAATTCTAGACCACTTTCTCAAGCCAGTATGTGGTGGCTGATATATACTGAAAATACAGCATCGTCGACATCTAATGGCAAATAGTAAAATAAACAGGAAAAAGGAGCTCATTTAGCTGGTGATGTACAATAATTTTTATCATTTCTCCAAAATGCTGACACTAAAGTATTTATGGAGAAAGTGAGGATTGCAGATGCTGGAGATAAGAGCTGAAAATTTGTTGCTGGAAAAGCGCAGCAGGTCAGGCAGCATCCAAGGAACAGGAGAATCGACGTTTCGGGCATAAACCCTTCTTCAGGAAGGGCTTTACTCATTCCTGAAGAAGGGCTTATGCCCGAAACGTCGATTCTCCTGTTCCTTGCTTGCTACCTGACCTGCTGCGCTTTTCCATCAACCTATTTTCAGCACTGAAGTATTCATGCCCTGGTAAGTCTGAACATACCACAGCGAATGAGTCTTG
>NW_025194817.1:0-4225 GCF_004010195.1 Chiloscyllium plagiosum | reverse complement strand
GAGTGCGTGTTTCTGTGTATCTGTCTCTCTGTGTCTGTGTTTCTGTATGTCTTGATAGTGCGGTCAGTTTTTAATGTTGCTGTGAGCTCCTGTCCTCCGTCTCTCCCCCTCGGACTAAATCTTGTTAGTACACAATATCCTGAGACAGGGAATTCCAGGATTTTGACTAATCGCCAGTGAATGACCAGTGACATATTTCCAAGGCAGGGCAGTGAGTGGCTTGGAGGGGAACATGTATCTGCTGCCCTTGTCCTATTAGATGCAAGTGGTCACTGGTTTAGATGTTGACGTGTAAGAAGTTGGCCATTTGTCACATTAGCATGGGGACTGTTGAATTGTTACTGAGCAGTGAAACCATACTTAATGGTCATTTTCTGATTAACTGTTCTATTTAATTTCCTGAGAGCCCTGTGAGGGATTTCATTTTGATTGGTACTTACAGAAGGTTGCAAGCTGATAGGAACTACCCGATAAGAAATACTATTTCCATGGACAATTCATTTGGATTGTGCTATGATGGGGTATCCAAAGGTTCCAAGCTCAGTTCTCTCCCTTCACAGGGATAAAGACTCTCTGTCAGGGGTGTGATGGAATACTCCCAAGTTGGTTGGATGAAGGGCAGCTCCATCAACATTCAAGAAACTCGACACCATCCAGGACAATTCAGTCACTTGATTGGCCACTCATCCACAAGAGTACACTTCTATCATCTGCGGCGCTCGGTCGCAATAATGTGTACCATGTGGTATACAAGATGCACTGCAGACATTTCACCAAAGATCTCCAGACCAACAACTATGTACATCTGAAAGGACAAGGACAGCAGATACATGGGAACACCAGCCCCTGCACGTTCCCCTCCAAGCCACTCACCATCCTGACTTGGAAATATGTCACTGATCATTCACTGTCGCTGGGTCAGATTCCTGGAATTCCCTTCGGAAGGACAATGTGTGTCAACCAAAAGCACGGGCTCTGCAGCAGTTCAAGAAGGCAGCACACCATCACATTCTCAATGCGCAACATGGACATGTAATAAATACTGACCCAGCCAGCGACACCCACATTGCACGAGTAAATTAAGAAAATCATTTCAAGGTCTGGAAATAATAGGACCCTCCTGTCGGCTTCATTGAGGAGTTTCATTTATTCATAACGCAAGGAGATCGTGTAACCAGATACTTTACTGTGTAACTGATCTTCGCTCTGAACCCAGACAATGTTGCTGTATAAATAAATGTGTTTGTGCAACAACATAAGAGCTGCAGCATGTAACCAACTTTCCTGAAGTGATACTGAAAAGGTGAGTAATCGACAGTATTGATTCCTTGAATGACATAATATAAGAAATCTACAACAGCGATTAACCACAGAAGGATGAAGCTCCCAGAGATGGTGAAGAGCAAAATCACAGCCTTCCTTCTGCTCTCCATCTCAATGTCTCTGTGAATCTCTCCTTTGCTCTCACCCTTCAGCCTCTTCCGGACTCGGCTGGTCACCAAAATGTGTCTGACTGTCAGAGCATTGAGCAACAGAATTAAAGTGAATGGCAGTAAAGGGGTCAAAACTGTATCAAACCAATCTAATGCCACCCACCAAGTCTCTGTATGGTAACTTAATTTTGTTATACAGTGGAATGGAACATTGTTGATTATCCTCACAGGCTCATATTGAAAATAGAAGGGGATGTTTTTCAAACAGAGCAGGGTGCAGGTTGTTGTTAGAACCACAGTTGCAGTTTTCTCAGTGCAATATTTTGTTTTCAACTTCTGACAACAAATGGTCACAAATCGATCAAAGGAGAAAGTTATGGTGAACGAGACAGAGCAATCTGTGGCTGCATGTATCAGGACTGCAGTAACACTACACACTGGAGTGATGTCCAAGAAACATAGTGGGTAATAAGAGAAGCGAAATCTCCACAATATGACATCAGTAAAAATGACCATCAGATCGGCAGCTGCCAAAACCACCAGGTAGCGAGTAGTGCAAGGGGAAACGCCACAGTTTCTCTGGTAAAGGATTGCAATTGCCATCAAATTAACTGTGAAAGGCAAATGAGAAAAGATGCAGCAAATTAGATTAGATTCCCTCTAGTGTGGAAACAGGTCATTTGGCCCAACAAGTCCACACTGACCCTCCAAAGTGTAACCCACCCAAACCCATTTCCCTCTGACTAATGCACCTAACACGATGGGCTATCTAGCATAGCCAATTCACTTGACCTGCACAGAGAAAGCCCACGCTGACATGGGAAGAATGTATAACTGCACACAAACAGTCACCCGAAGCTGGAATCGAACCTGGGTCCGTGGCGCTATGAGGCTGCAGTGCTTGTCACTGAGCCACCATGTCAACCTAACTACTGATTAGAAATTCCCCAACCGAATTCAGAAAGTCAGATTTTATCAGCAAAAATCGCCGCACTGTGGGAGAGGAAGTAGTTCAGCGTTGAGTGAGAATGAAATTTCAGACTTTCACACTCACCCCAGATTGCCATCCAGTCCAATCACTTCAAGGATTATGGAGTTTTGACAGAGACTGAGCTCACGGTCCCTCCTAGGGGAGCAGAATAAAGTCTGTGATTTTGTTTGGCTGCAAGGTCACTATTCTTACAGTTGTCACCTCCAAATCTGGCAGGTTCGGAACCCCATCAGAAACCTTGCTCCCTCCTCAGTCATTGGACTGTCGATTGGACTGTTGATAACACAATATCTCCCCTTCTCTTTGAATCAGGTCATCCCCTGCTCTTAGCATTGGACCAAATCCTAATCGAAGCCACATTAGGGCCAGGGGACAGGTCTTCAGAACGTGCACAAGATTTCAAACAATGCTACTCCATGCAGTCTAATAGAATATGCAGCTGTCCCTTAATGACAATGTGTGAATGTAAGGATGCTGTGATACTTGTACTGCAAATCAACACATCGATTTGTTTCTGTATACATGGACCAGAAGGGCAATCTGCCAAGACGTGAATCTCCTGGCAACAGAAAGCGAGAGGAGAGAGTTTCTAGATGGGATGGGAGTTAGATGAAGCTTTAGAAATCAAAACACGGTGCATATTCCTCATTTAATGTGTTTCCCCATAAAAAATGTTACTTCAGACTTAAACGTAACAACTGCAGTTTGTGGAATAGAACTCCAATAGTCTCCCACCTTTTGAGTGGATAAACACTAACTAACATTTCTCCTGAACACTCTGGCTATCAGACATGCTCCTTATTCTGGAATCTGCAACCTGTGAAAATAATTCATCTTTTCCTCTCTTTCTCTTAATATCTTGTAAGACGTCACTCAGATGATCCCTCAACCATAGAAAGTCTCCCCAAAACAGGCCGCATTTGTGTAACAAAAACTGAAAAGCTCAGCAGGACTGGCAGCGTCTATGGGAGAGACAGCAGAGTTACCGTCTCGGGTCTAGTGACCCTTCTTCAGAACTAACTTGCCTGATCTCTCCTCATACCGTCACACTGCATGAAACCGGAACAGATGACAGAACACTGATACCAGAGAATGCTGCAGCAGCAGTGATGGCGGGAGTCTCTGTCAGTGGAGAATTGTACCGAGAATGCTGCTCAGTGAATCGCTGTCACTGTTCCCGTGTCTGGATAAGGCTGACCAGCCAGTGAGCTGGAGACATTATTGTTCAAAAGATAAAACCAGAGAGCAGATCAGCAGCAGATGAAAACAAGTTCATAATGCCATACCAGGGATGCCAATAATAGCAAGGATGGTGTAGAACACCCTCTCCACGTGTTGCATTGGTCGGTGCATTTTTCCGTGCGAGGTGACCTGTCCATTCAAATAGTTGACAAACGCCTTGTTTGAGACTCTGAGCTGATGCATTCCCAGAGTCGCTGTCTTATTCTGTGTGGAAGCTCCTTGGGGAGATCGAGGTGACAGCATCGCTCAGCTTTGTTGCTGTTTTTCAAATTTCTGCCATTGAACAAAGTAATTACAATAACACATTTAATCCCGATAATGAAGGAGTGTTGCTGCTCATTACATCGAAACAAAATAACAAAAACAGGATCTCGAATCTGCCAGCAATAACATTGTCCACTCAAACACCATGGGCCCCATCCCGAGCTCACAAAATATTTCAACCGATGCCTCATCAGAAAAGTTTATTCCAGTTTGAAAGTATGTCTCAGAGCTGTCCTACTGCACTCTAGGGTTGGAGCAGCCTTTTTTAAACAAGAACATTTCACTCACTGATTGA
>NW_025194816.1:0-4224 GCF_004010195.1 Chiloscyllium plagiosum | reverse complement strand
ATGGAGTTCAATCTGGAAAAGTGTGAAATGATTAATTTTGGAAGGCCGAACTTGAATGCAGAATACAGGGTTAAAGGCAGAATACTTGGCTGTGTTGTGGAACTGAGGGATCTTGGGTTCCACGTCCATCGATCCCTCAAAGTTGCACCCATGCTGATAGGGTTGTAATGAAGGAATATGTTGTGTTGGCTTTCAGTTGATGGGGGATTGAGTTTTATAGCAGTGAAGTTATTCTGCAACTCTATAGAGTCCGAGTTAGACCCCACTTGTGATGTTATGTTCAGTTATCATCCCCTCATTACAGGAAGGCAGTGGAAGCTTAGGGAGGGTAAATTGGAAATTTACCAGGATGCTGCCTGTGCTGGAGCGCATGTCTTATGAAGAAAGGTTGAGGGAGGTTCGGCTTTTCTCATTGGAGTGAAGAAGGGTGAGGGGCGAGTTGGTAGAGGTGAACAAGATGATGTGAGGCACAGAGAGAGTGAATAGTAGAGACTTCTTTATATCATGGCATACATGGTGGATGGTTAAGGAAAGATTTCAGATGCAGGTTATTTACACAACGTTTGTGTGGGGGTGTGTGGAATGCACGGTCAGCGGTGGTAGGAGAATCAGATACATTAGGGACATTTAATACACTCATGGATAATGCATTTAATACACACATGGTGGCAGTAAAACGAAGGGTATGGAGGTTAGTTTGATCTTACAATCGGATAAAAGGTTGACGTGGCATCATGGTCGAAGGGTCTTGTGGTGCACTGTTCTGTGTTCTACGTTCTGTTTGGTAAACTGGGTAATAAGCTCAGATCAGTGTAAAAGGATATGGCATTCAGGAGAAGCTAGTGAACTGGTTACACAATTGCCTTGATGGTAGGAGAAAGTGGTGGGAGACATGTTGTTTTTCTGACTGGAGGCATGTGACCAGCAGTGGAGTGGGCCCACTGTTGTTTGTTATTTGGATAAATGGTTTGGATGGGAATATTGGTTTCCAGGTAAGTCAGTCTTTTGGGTGACATTGAAATATGTGGTAAAGTGGACAGTGAAGAAGGTTATCTATGATACAACAGGATGAACAGTACTGCTGATATAGTGGGCTGAATAATAGCAGATGGAGTTTAATTAGATAAAGGTGAAGTGTTTCATTTTGATGAGACAAACCAGGTGGGACTTGGACAGTAAATGTTTGGGCCCTGGGTCGTGTTGTCAATCAGTGACCCAGGTATGCAGGTACACAGTTCATGCTGTCTGAACAAGACATTGGTGAGGCCACCATAAAAGCATGTTGATCAGTTGGAAGAACTCATTCCGTTCACTTACCTCCTTTAGTGAAGGACATCTGACATTCTAACCTGGTCTGGCCTCTACGTGAATCCAGACGCACAGCAATATAGCCGACCCTGATCTGCCCTCTGGGCAATTAGCAGTGGGGGCAAAGAATACTGGTCCAATCAGTGACCCCCACATCCCATGCATGAATAAATAAAAATGCAGATGTCCCTCCTTACCTCTGCAAACACCTCCATCTGCAGCAATCCGTACTGGCTTTGTAACATCGTTCAGGCTCTGACCACTCTCTGTAACACTCTTACCACCTCCAGCACTTTCACCTCTCCCTGTTCATATCGTGTCATTAAGCCCTGACAATGATTCCCCTTCCCACTGCCTTCTTCATGCTCGCAGACCCTTCGCAATCCCTCTCATACTTACTGGTTAAACTCTCTCTCATTTCAGGATTTTAAGTACTTTGTGGTGATCTTCTAAGCCTCATAATCTAATATGATCCATTTTGTCTTTAATGAGGGATAGGAGGGAATTTCTTGCTGAGGTTTTAATGTTTCAATGGAATGTCCTTTTGTTGAATATTTTACACTGTCCCTTCAAATGTTTTCCTCTGTTCATTTACAGACACGTTTCAGTCTGTTTAGCCTGTTTACCTTGGTCAGTTCTCCAATCAAACTCATGTAATTGGCTGTTTTTGTTTCTAGTTGTAGCTTGTCCTTTCTGTGATTCACTTTAAAACTTTATGTTTATTTAAACTGCACTTTATCACAATTTCCCGGAGGATATCCCCAGGTCACAGTACTCATTCACTAAGTTTCATCACGCAACAGTCGGTCTGAGGTAGTTATGTCCTTAACCAGTTGCACAATTTCTTATTTAAATAAAAACTGAAAAAAAAATTCTACAATCTCTTCGAATATCACCCTTGTCAGTATGATTGTCAAAATTATATGAATATTGAAGTTTCACTAAATTATCACAATATCTTTATTAAAAGTTCCAGTGAGTTCCTGTTTAATGCAGTGATGAGCAGTGAAATGTTGTTAGGTGACTAAATCTCTTCTGCTCCTTGTGTCCTTGGCAAGTAGTAGCCAGAATTTACATTCAGACCGACTCTACTTCATGATCTGAGACCAAATGCTTTCTCTGTAATGCCTTTGTTATCCATTATTTTTAGCGTTGCCCATTTTGCCCGAGTTTCTGCACGCTTGTGAAATATTGAGTATTTATTTTCCACCTTTTGTTCGCACTGTAACCACACATCTCTGGTGTTTAAATCTCTTTCACCTCTGTGTCACAAATCTATCCACCTTATTGAAGAAACTTTGACCATTAAAAAAAAAACATAACTTACTCTTTCCCACAATTTCCTGTCACAAATCAATTCACTGATGTATAGTTTTAATTAAACTCTGTCCCATCCTGTTCCTTTTTGCTTGTCTCCGGCCACATTCCCATTCTGTTCTGATGCGTCACCTTTTCTCTTTGGATTTGGAAAGCTTCTTTCACCTGAATCCTGTCCCCGCATCTTCTCTGTCAGCTTAAGGCCCTGTCCATACACCTATCGACATGATTGGCCAGGTGGGACCATCGGAATGGATTTTTTTAAAAAAATCAAGTATGGGTTATGGGTGGTACTGGCTGACCAGCTTTCTTGCCCAGCCCTAGCTGCCCTTCAGCTGAGTAACTTGCTCGACCATTTCAAGGGTTATTGAGAGGCAAACACTTTGCTGTGCAGACCACGTGAGGATGGGCAGATGTCTTTCTTGAAAGGTGAAGTTTTTGGATTTATTGTACATCAGTAATGGTATTGATGGATTGACATCAATATTTTTAAAATAGTTTATTTCAAATTCAACCTTCCTCCCCCGAACATTAGCTGAGGTTTGGGATACATGCTCTAGCAATAACACCACGAGGCCATCACTTCGCCTGCTCACAGGCTATTCATCCCTGAACACTGATACCAGTGCGTCATCGAGACAAACATGTTTTTCTTTCATGATTGTTTGATCCTGATACCTTCCTACACTCTGGTGATATCACTCAGTATCTCTCCATGTGGTATCCCTCACTGTGTGGGTCCAACTTCTGCCTCTGTCAGTGTCTCTCACTCTTACAGCTGCTCCAGGTTTTGAGCCTACAGAATTCTCCACTCCACAGAGACACAACAGCACAGACCAGGAATGGAGACTGGGATTTTCCAGATCTCTGTGGGAATTACTGCCAGTCTCCATGTGTAATCCTCACTACGTTAGTCTAATTTCCCATCCTGTCGATTTCTCTGTCTCCTGCAGGTAATCAGGAAGCTCCTGATTCAATAGAATTCCCAACTACTGGGTGTCTCGTCCTTCACCACATTGAAGATGGTTGGTCAGCCAGAGAGACAAAGGACAGGGAAATCTGGAATCTTCAATAAATCCTGCAGTGAGGTAAGATCACCCACAGTGCACAGAGCAGAGAGCAATGAGAGGGCTCCAAACACCGGCTAACAAGACAACAAAGATACAGTTCTGGAGGGGGAGCACAGTACAGACACACCCTAGGTGAATCACCAGCCCTACTGTAAGTTTTGTTGCATTGAGACAGCATCGGGAGTGTCACAATTATCAATCCAGGCCTGTGATGTCTTAGCGAACATCAGTATAACAGAGGGGAAAGCAGGCTTTCCATGAGTGTGTGGGAATGCTGCCTGGGATCTTTCTGCTCTGTGTTCCCCAACTGTACATATACAATGTCTCGTGGACCAGTGTTTTCAATCATTTTTAACTCCTATAACAGTTCCTGTCCCTGTAACCTCCTCCCGTCCCGATAGACCCTCCACATATTTGAAATATACTGCATTCCAGACTACCATCTCTATCTCTGTAACTTGCTTCAGTGCCTACAACATACCTTACCTCAGTAGTCTCCTCCTCCAGTAACTGGAGAAAGAGCCATGCA
>NW_025194815.1:3741-4223 GCF_004010195.1 Chiloscyllium plagiosum | reverse complement strand
TTTTTTGGATACCACAGAGCTGGACAACTTTTTGTTTAATTTGCTGTATCAATGGAAATTTTGCAGCTGGACGGGAACCGATTGGGTGGGGCGAAAGTGGGAAAAGGGAAAGAAGTAGAATGATTATTCCTCATCATATCAGTGACAGAGCAGTCTCAACGAGCCAAGTACTCTGTTCCTGCTGCGATGCGGGTGATCGAACGAGGAGACCAATTTTGACTCATCGACAGCTACGACACACAGAAAGTGGTATCAATTCATAGCTTCAGTACCTGGATAATCATCTCACAATCTCCCTGAAGGTTATTGGAAATCTATCGCGCTGTTTATGTTGGACTCGCTCCACCTCACACCTCACAGATGCAGTCTTTGGGACGAATTGTTTTCCAGTCTGTTTTGTTCTGAATGAGGACAGAGTGAAACGTCTCCCTAACCAGTTCAAACCATCAACAGGCCTCAGCCTCGCCATCCAATAATTCTTA
>NW_025194815.1:0-2707 GCF_004010195.1 Chiloscyllium plagiosum | reverse complement strand
TAGTGGAACAACACCTCATCTTCGCCCTTGTAGCCTGCAGCTCGGAGGACTCCAAATTCACATAATCGCCTTCCTCACTCTCCGACTCCGTCTTCTTTCATTCCACTGCTCCTTACCACCAATGGGTTCATTGCTCTAAATGACAGATCAGATCGTAACCTCAATCTGTCTTCAACTATCTGCAATTCACCGCCCTGCCCAAGCCACACCCCTTTATATGCCACTTGCTCTACACCAACGTAGGTTTTCACCTGACACGTCGAGTTCTCCACCTCCTAATGCTGGCGGGCTTGCTGTGTTGTTCCAGCCTCCTGTCTGTCTCTTTCAGCTCCAGCATTTGCAGTGTTTTGTTTTTGTCTGCTACCAGCTTTGTGGTGAGGGCACATTCCTGTAGCGTGCCAGCACAACTTTCGTCTTCAAGGTGTTAACAAACCCGGCTGAAGAACAGACTAGAAAAATAAGCAATAAATAGTGTGTGGGAAAATGAAGCAGGACGCCACGGTTGAATTTAGCAACAACTCTAATTGGATTGCACCTGTGATCTGAATCAAAATTCTCACACATTTCAGAGGGAGAAGGTAAAACGAGTTCTTTCATGGAGCCTACATGAGCTCACAGCAGGGTAGTTGAACAAACACATTGGAAAAGAACTGTGTGTGAAAGACGAAAGTGAGAATGAGAGGGAGAATTCCAGATCTTGGGGCTGAGGCAACTTAAGGTGCAGTCACCAATTATGCAACAATGAAAGCACGGGATGTGCAAAAGGCCAGCATGGGAAAATACCACATTTATCGGAAATTAATATTACATGAGATTAGATTGGATTAGATCACCTACACTGTGGAAACAGGCCCTTCGGCCGAGTACGTCCACACCAACGTTCCGAAGAATAACCCGCCCAGTTGCATTTCCCAATTACTAATCCACCTAACCCTGTGGGCAATTTAGAATGACCAATTCACCTGATCTGCATATCTTTAGACTACGGGCGGAAACTGGAACACGTGGATGAAGCCCCAAGGAAGACACGGGAAGATTGCGCAAACTCCACACAGGCAGTCGCCCAAGGCGGGAATCGAACCTGGATCCCTGATTCTGTGAGGCAGCAGTATTAACTACTGAGCCACCGTGCCGCCCAATAACAGACGTGGATCCAGGGGGTCTTCGTGTTAACAAAGAAAGGAGATCAGAAGCTGTCATCGGTATCAAATTCAGCACCAAATTCTGGGCAGCATAGCTGAATCTCAAAAAGTCACAAGAGAGTAGGATGGAGGAAATGATTAGGAATTCAGATTGGAGCATGGACTGGAAAATTTGGCTCAATTCTTTCCACTGTTTAATTGAAATTAGCTGTTCAGCACAAAGACAGTCTGGAACCAGAAAATATATTATTCCGGGTTGAAGTTAATTTTCAGTGGGAGAGGAGCCAAAAAAGTGAACACGAGGAAGGTTGGAGAAACCATCTTTATATAAGTGACTCAAGCAGTGGGGAAATTTCAGCAGTAAAGTTAAAATAGAGAAGGCGAAAAGGAATTTTAAAAGAAGCTTTCAAAATCAGAAATGTTCTGTACAAGGTGGACAGTGTGAAATTGTTCACCGTATTAAAAGCACAAAAGGTAAGTTTCAACTAAATTACAGAGACGGAAATGTGAGGAGAGAAAAAGGCTTCAAAAATTAAGCAGATACATCTAGAATAAAAATCAGAGAACTGTGAATTTGGTAGGTTTTACCAAGGTCATGAGTCATTTATTTGAGATTTAAAAATTGCAAGGTTGCAAGGAAAAGTCAGGTGAATGGAGAAACGTCGGAAAGTCCATTTAAAAAATTGCATGGCCCGTTTCTGTACTTCAGTAATTCTGTGTTTTGCAATTGCTCACTGGATCTCTGCACAGTACGTTAGGAACATCAGGTTAAATTTTGCTATTCTGCACAGGGACCTCAATCAGGTCAATGTTTTTTGTTGATAAATTACTGCGCTAACACAGGAATTGGTAAAACGATCTCAGTTTCCCAGAATAATGTAGAACTTCCGGGCCAAGGCACAGTTTCAAGAGAAAGTGTTGGATGGGTGTAAAGTGACAATCTTTTGTAGAAATGTCGATAAATCCATGGATAGGAAAGGACTGGAGAGGCAGGTCGGACTCATTCAGTATGGGAACATTGTCAAAATAGACTGGTTGCGTCAAAGCCTCCACTTCTATGCTGCTTTATAATATTTTACTGCTTAAGCTGTGACGACACTGACAAGTTGGATAAGTAGTCGGATAGATAACAGATAAAGTGCAGAAAGAACATGAAAAGAATAAAATAAAGCACGACTACTGTAGAGATAGCTTGAGCAGAGCGACATGGATGTAGATGTGCACAAGCTATGAAAGGCAGCAGCATAGGTAGAGAGAGTCATTGGTGAAGCCCACAGAATTCTAGACTTTGCTATTAGTGGCATAGAAGAGTTATGCTCAGCTTCTGTAAGTCATAAATGAAACTTTAGCTGGATATCTTTTTCTGTTCTTGGTACCACATATCAGGACGAATGATAACTCATTAGAGAGAGTGAATTTCTTTTTACAGGAATGATTCGAAGGGGGAGGAATTTCTAATACGGATAATGTGAAGAAACTGCGACCGTTTTCATTACAGAAGAGATGGCTGAAAGGAGGTGTTTTTGAAGTTATCAAAACTATGAACGTCTACACTCAGGAGGGAG
>NW_025194814.1:2195-4223 GCF_004010195.1 Chiloscyllium plagiosum | reverse complement strand
AGTTTGTGAGTCCATTCAGTATTCTAACAACAGGAGGGTAGAAAAAGTTATAAAACCAACTGATGCATGTGTTCAGACTTCTCTACCTTCTCCCCGATCGGAAAAGTTGTGGCCAGGGTAGGATGGATCTTTGAAAATTCTAGCGGCCTTTCCTTGACAGTCGGCCTGGTAGATGGATTATATCCAAAGAAATAAATCCAATGCTTACATTTCTGCTTCACAGTTACAGGGATTTGTATCTGGTATTATCCCAGTTTATCTCTTCGATGCAATCAGTATTACCCCCAAACTGTCAATGTGACTGCCAAAACCACATTAAACTTGAAAATTGTGGTCTTGCTAACATCTGGTTTAAATTTACTGTACATGCCATCATTTGCAGATAGTTGAACCAAATTGGTCATATGTTAAGAAAAGATTTACAAGGATGTTGCTAGGTTTGGAAGATTTGAGCCAAAGGGAGAGGCTGAATAGACTGGGGCTGTTTTCGCTTGAAGCTGAGGGGTGAATTCATAGAGGTTTATAAAATCATGAGGGGCATGGATAGGGTGAATAGATAAGGTCTTTTCCCTGGGGTGGGGGAGTCCTTAACTAGAGGTGAGAGGGAAAAGATATAAAAGGGACCGAAGGTGCAACTTTTTCTCACAGAGGGCGGTGCCTGTGTGGAATGAGCTGCCAGAGGAAGTGGTGGAGGCTGGTACAATAACAGCATATAAAAGGCATTTGGATATGTCTATGAATAGGAATGGTTCAGAAGGATATGGCCCAAGTGCAGACAAATGGGACTAGATTTGGTTAGGACATCGGAATGGAATGGACACGTTGGGCTGAAGGGTCTGTTTCCGTAATCTTAATCTCAATGACTGTACCTGTGTTATTCTGCAACTCTGAAATAGATGGGGCTTCGCCCAGGCTTTCAGGATCATATGAGTTGCATTGAGAATTACAAAAATAGATGGGGTACAAATGTGTTTTGTTCATTTGAGAGACAGTTAACACCAGTAAGGTTGACATCTATTGCTGAGAGGGCAGCTATGAGTAACCCAGATGACCATGGACCTGATGCAACAGGTAAGCAGACCAGGTAAAGGTACCAGAATTCCATCCCTTCGTTCTGAAATGGCAATTAATGTTCAGGCTTGACAATCACTAATGGCCAGACATAGCTTTTTATTGAATTGAAATTTCACAAATGATGTGATTTCAATCTAGGCATCCAGGATTTTAGCGTTGGTTTCTGGATTGGAGGCCCAGTGAGTTTATCATTACATCAGCACCTCCCCATGTCAATGTAAATTAGTAACGTGGTTTCCAGAGCAGCGAGGAGGGATATTTAAGCATATTTTTCATCTCCTCCCTGAATCTCCTCTGGGTCAGTGCATAAATACAGGTGTTTGTGCAGGAGCTGGTGCACAGCAGCAAGAACGCGACCCTGATTGCCACATAAAGTGAGCTTGAACCTTGGAATGCCACAAGCTGAGTAACACCGACACAGATGTGGATGACAGTGATGGGTGCCGACAACACCATAAAGCAGCCGGAGATGGTAAAGAGCAGAATGATGGAGGTCTTCCTGCTCTTCAGCTCGGGGTCTCTGCCCATCTCCTCAACACCACCTCTGCTGCTTTTCAGGGCCCGGCGAGCTCTGCTGGCCACTAGGATGTGGCGGGCGGTGAGAGAGTTCAACAGCAGCAGCAGGGGAATAGGAAGAAACAAGTTTGAGATGTTGGTGAGCCACCGGTGAGCTGCCCAGGCTGGTGAAGTGAGGTAGCTGGCGACTGTACGGCATCCCCACTGTACATTGTTCAGAACGTGAGTGGGCTCATAGCGAAAAGGCAAGGGGATGTTGACCATGATGTTAAGAGCGCTCATGATGATTATAACGACATTGGCTGTTCTTTTCGTGCAATAACACGCCTTTAATTTATTGCAGCAAATTGCTACAAAGCGATCAAAGGTGAAGGCGATGGTAAACCAGATGGAGAGTTGGATGCTGAACCCTTGCAGGAAGACATTGAGTCGGCAGGC
>NW_025194814.1:0-1749 GCF_004010195.1 Chiloscyllium plagiosum | reverse complement strand
AGGATGAGCAGTTTCTCTTTTCAAACAGAGATAAGGAGGTTTTTATTCTCTCAGAGAATGGTGATGATGTGAAATCCTCTTCCTCGAAAGGTCGTGAGGGCTGGGCCTATGAGACTGAGTTGGATAAATTTTGCATACACCAGTGAGTCGACCCCCATGGAATGCAGGCAGGAGGATGCAGCTCATTCAGATCAGCCAGTATCCTCCCGAAAGTCAGAAGGTGTTCAAACGACCAATTGGTCTATTCCTACTCCTAATCCATGTGTTCCAGCATTCCTTTTCTCTGGTTAATGGCCGTCAAAAAAGTTGCCTTTTTAAAATGTCTGCCACTGTCATCAATAAACTGTCGACTTCAGCATTAAATATACATAAGGACTCTCCCTACATAGCTCCCTCAGTGCTCACAACCTCTGGAGAGAAATCGTTCCTCCTCACCTCAGTCTGAAATTGACACTCCTTTCTTCTGAGACTATGCCCTTTTGGCTCTCGCCAAATAGAACAGACAAGAAGAATGCCACAACAGCTCGTCACCAGTTAACAGGAATTTCAAGGATCACAAGGATGAGATTGACAATTTCCATCAGAAAGTACTTTTGATCCCATTTTCAGGTGGAAGCAGGAACAGTTAAAGCACTCTCCCATCAGTGGAAACACCTTCACAGCATTTACCCCGACAAGCCCCTGAAGAATCTGATATGTCGAAACGAGATCACCTCTCGTTCTTTTAAAATCCATTTAGTGGACTCCCAAAATGTTTAGCCTTTAGTCATTGTACATTCCCTCCATATATGTGATCGACCTAAAAATCCCTATTTGATCTGATTTTTATGAAATGTTATCTTTCTTTCAATAACAGAATCAAAACTGCTCACAGAAATCCTGATCTGGTCTCACCAATACCGTGTACAATAGCAGAAAGACTTCCCGACTGTTACACTCCAACTTGAATACACGTACAAACAGGTTCAAGAAAAGTTTCTGAATATTCGAGTGCTGAATGGTCTCTCTAACTTCAAATAATGTTGACTTTGCTAATGTTGATCTTGTGTTGCAAAATCCCTGTGCATTTGTAACCTGTATGTTTCAGATCATCTGAACACCCATGATCTGTATGGTATTCTCTGCTGTCCGTACTGCTCGCAAAACAAACTTTTTTTTACTGTACTCAGGAACATGCGACTAAAATAAATCAAATCAAATCAACTCTTGAAATTAGGCTTAACATTCCATTTCCTTCCAGATTACCGGCTGCAGCTGTGTGCTAACTTTGTATGTTCGATGCATAAGTATCCCTTTGTGTTCCAGCTTTCTGCATTTTTTTTCTCATGAAATAAAACTCTGTCTCTTGTCCTACTTTCCAGAATGAACATCTTCACCTGATCGCATGTTTGACTCCATTTCCCAACTTGTTGCCCGCAATCCCCATCAATATCTCGCTGTAAACTGCTGATGTACCTCTCATAGTCTGCCTTTCCACTTATGTTTGGGGTCATCTGCAAATTTGGCCATCGTGCATTCACTTTCTTCCTGCAAGCCATTAATGGATACAGTAAAGAGTTGCAGTCAGATCCCTGTGGAACCCTTTGTTCATAGAACGGCAAACTCAATAAAAACCCTTATCCTCAATCATTACATCTTGGCGTGTGGCCAATTCTCTATCCAAAAGGGAGGAGATTTCAGAGCCATTGGCCTTGATTTTTATGTCCTCTTTGTCTGCAGGAGTTGTGCCAGAAGACTGGAGGATAGCAA
>NW_025194813.1:1737-4223 GCF_004010195.1 Chiloscyllium plagiosum | reverse complement strand
AACAACTGAAGCAGCTGTTCGGACGAAAGAAAAAAGGTAGGTCCACGCATCAAGGATAAAGGGGCCTGTTCCGCCTGAAGAAGAAAGCACCTGGACATGCGAGCAAGGGGACAAGCCGTTGTCGGTAAAACTGAAAAGACAGCAACGATGAACTCTACTTGGACTGTATTGGTGGGGATATTGATCAGTTTAATCCTGTATGTGGGGGAGTGTGAGGGGAGATGTGACAAATGTCGAACTACAGTAAGACTTGGGATTCGAATCTATTCGGGATCATTTGTGTCCCATCCCTATGTGGACGATAGGTGTTACGATGTGAGTGGCATATCCAAACTGCCCATGGGATGGGCTGGAGTATGCTTCCTGGGTCTAATAAGACCTGAATTCTTCCTATTACCCCGGGAGGAAGGCGATGATTTGGGAGTTAAACTCTTTGACTCCCTGCGTAGGTCGCCAAGGGATATCCAAGTCGGTGATTGGGGGGATGAGTGGCCACCGGCCCGGATTATTGAATACTACGGGCCGGCTACGTGGGCACAGGACGGATCATGGGGATATCGTACTCCTATATATATGCTAAATCGAATTATCAGGCTCCAAGCAGTCGTAGAGGTCATTACTAACCGGACTGCCCTGGCCCTAGACTTGTTGGCTAAGCAGTAGGATCAGATGAGGGCTGCTATATATCAAAACCGACTTGCCTTGGATTATCTGTTGGCCTCGGAGGGGGGTGTGCGCGGGAAATTTAACCTGACAAACTGCTGTCTAGAAATTGACGATAATGGTAAAGCGGTTTTGAAAATTTCCGATGAAATTCGGAAATTGGCCCATGTGCCAGTACAATCTTGGCGTCCTCTTAGTGGCATCGGATGGTGGGATGGTCTCCTAGGTGGTAGCTGGTGGCGCACGGCGTTGCTGGTGGTTGGGGGAGGCATGATTCTTCTTCTCGTATTACCCTGCCTAACTCCCTGTGTTCAGTTTTTAATTCAGAAAAATATTTCCTGACTCCAGGCAGTGGTGGTTCTAACATTGACCTATCAAGAATAGATAAGCAGGGGTGATCTTCTGGAAACAAGATTCTGAGGAGCTTGACAGGGTAGATGTTGACTAGATCTTCGAGCACCAGTGAAGTCACAAACCAGGGGACATTACATAAGGGAACATTCATTTTAGAAAAAGTAAAGATTTTTTTCTCTCAGTGAATGGGTAGAACTTTCTCACCCAAACAATTGTGAAAGTTAAATGTGGGAGGGGAAAGGTTGGGTTACTCTTCGGAGGGTTGTTCTGGCTTGTTGGGTTGATGGGCCTGTTTCTACACAGTATGGAATCCAGGATTCTATCTCAAATTATTTTAAAAGAGGGCAGATGGGGTTTTGAAATATTGAGCAGTTGAGGGCTATGCGGATCAAGCATAAAAGAGGTGTTGAGGTCTGGGTTGGCCAAGCCATGATCTGATAGAATAGGGGAACAAGCTGAAGGTGATGAATGCCCTACTCCTGCTCCGATTTCTTGAGGCTCCGTTTCATGTTTTTTTTTGTTTCCAAAGAAGAGCGTGATACAATGTGCTAAAGATCTCAGATGTGAAAATGGGGTGTTTATGTACTGGTTCAGATGGTATTGATTCATCAATCACAGCTATACACTCATGAGTAGGAAGGCAATTCCCTCCATGAATAAAGGAAATCTACTGCAGAGCTCATACAAAGGGAATTCTTACCCTCAGTAAACTCTCCCATCACATTACCCAACATAGCAGCTAAAGCAGGACACACTGCGCATGCTCTACCCAACAAAGGGACTCCGGGTGATTGATGTCAGCACCGGACCAATGAAAGGACAGTGGGCGGAGCTGGATGACCTAGCTGGAGGTTGTCCTCCAGCCAATCAAAGTGAATGAAGGGCGGAGCTAAACTAAACCATGTGATCATCCTCGCGCGCGGCGCAGAGTCGCTGTAATGAATGCTCGGGAAGTTATGGAAAGAAAGGATACGGTAAGGAAAGAAATAAACAGGGAAACGGGAGAAAAACTGTGTTGCTATGAGCCGAGAGGTTTTACAAACAAATTGTGCGCGTCGGAAAACACAAATTTGAACGTCCCAGTCCCGTGTTTGCAGTAAATGGGGAATGGCCACAGCGCGGCTGCAGGCCTGAGTGAGCGCCGCCATCTTTATTCGGGACAACGATTCACTGGACACGTGCAGCGCCTCCATCTTTGTAGGGGGCAAGGTCCGGCCGGGCGCATGTGCAGCCTTTCTCTGGTTTCGAGTCATTGTGATCACAGCAGCCAATACTGCTCTGATTCACCTCTGGGCTCCCTCATGGCCACTTTGTCAATATCTAGCTTCCTCAATCTCGAACCATGGGTGTATTTTTGGTTTGTTTACTACTGTATTATTACTTTTATAGACCTTTGCAAATGAGTTTTTGACTGAGGCCCAGCCCCTGACCATGTGCTGCTCTATTATCAGATTACTTTTTTCTTTTTC
>NW_025194813.1:0-1226 GCF_004010195.1 Chiloscyllium plagiosum | reverse complement strand
TGTTTGGATAATTAAGTCTGGAGATAACACACGATGGATGAGAGTTTCAGTATATGAGCTGAGATGAGGGTGGAATCAGCTAGAATTAGTGATTCTGGAGTGGGACTGGGCTGTCACTCTCACCTCACCTCTGGGATTCAGCTGGTTGTCAGGTTGTGAATCAGGCGGTAACACAATCGGGAGCTGAGTGGCCCTGGTGGAGCCAAAAATGAGTGTCGCTCAGCTGGTTGTTGCTGAGTAGCTGCTGCTTGATAGCCCTGTTGATGACTACTTCCATCACTTTACAGCTGACCGAGTGTGGACTGACAGAGGGAAATTGCCTGGGTTGGATTGCCCTGTGTTTTTGTGTTGAACATATCTGGGCAATGTTCCACATTGTCGGTCGTGCCAGTGATGGAGCGGTCCGTGGCTTGGTGGGTGGCAAGTTCTGGAGCACAAGCTATCAGTATTATTGCCAGAATGTTAGCAGGACCCATAGCCTTTACACTGCGTAACCATTTCTCGATATTATTCGAACTAAATTGACCTGGCTTAAAGCTCACATCTGTGACGTTAGGAACCACTGGAGAAGACTGAGATGAATCATCCCACTTTGCATCTGGCTGAAAATTACTGCAAATGCTGTCATCTTATCTTTTGCATGGATGTGTGAAACCACTCTCAGTAAGGGTGAGGATATCAGTGGTGCTTAATTGTTTAATTGTCCATCATCATTCACAACTGGGTGTGGGAGAACTGCAGAGCTCTAATCTGATCCATTGATTGTGTAATCACTTAGCTCTGTTGCTTGCTGCTGATGCTGTTTGATTATGCAGATAGTCCTGCTTGGTAGCTTCATCAGATTGGCACTTCATTTTTAGGTATGCCTGGTGCTGCTCATGGCATGCCCTTCTTTGTTGTCCATTGTGATGTGGGAGTGCGGGATGTGCAAATCCATGAGATTACAGATTGTGCTGGAGTACAGTTCTGCTGCTGTTGTTATCCCACAGTACCTCAGAGAGATCCAGTTTGAGTTCCTACATCTGTCTCATTTAGCACGGTGATAGTACCACTCAACTTTAAGGTGAGGCTTTTTCTCAATTTTAAGGTGAGGCTTTGTCTCCAAAATGACTCTGGGATGGTCGCTCTTACCGATACTGTCATAGACAGATGCATTTGCGGCTGGCAGATTCATACTGATAAGATCTAGTATGTTTTCCCTCTTGCTGGTTCCGTTACTGCCTGCT
>NW_025194812.1:0-4223 GCF_004010195.1 Chiloscyllium plagiosum | reverse complement strand
TGGATCCTGTGACACTGGCTGTTACACCTTGTATCATGTTCCTGAGCTCTAGGGAAGAAGTGGAGAGGTAGACAGCTTGTTAATATTCAGACCTTACTGCAAAGGAAGAGTGTGCAGAGCTAGAACAGACATTGATCATGAGTGATTGACCTTGAGTACAACTACAGGACTTAGCAATTATTTATAGTACCTTAAGAGAAAAGGGTACTTTTCGTTGATAACTAATACTGAAATCAGACAATAACCTACTGTAAGGGCATTAGCAATGCAAAGATCTGTTGATCCATGAATTATAAAGGCTGCAAGACGCACTGTAGGAACTCACCAGGGTTCCTCGAAAACACATTGCAAATCCACCAATACTTCCATTTAGCAGAACAAGGGCAACAGACGCACAGGAATGTCACTACATGCAAATGTTCCCCTAAGCCATTCACTATCCTGACTGTGAATTATATTGACACTCCTTCACTGTCTGAGTCTAAACCTTTACCTCCCTCTTCAGAGCACTGTAAATGCACATAAACCCCAGAGAATCATAAACAGAGATTAGCAACTAATATAAAATCGAACCCAAAAGCCTTCTACAGGCATATAAATATTAAAAGCATGGTAAAGGAGATGTCCAGCCAATTAGGGACCAAAATAGGAATTTGCACATGGAAGCTGTGTATACCAAGACCGAAGATACTACACAGACCATGGAGAAAGAGAAATGAAGTTAATCGCTAAAGGAGGTTTCAAATTGGTCAGGAAGAGGTATTGGATAGGCTGCCTGTACTTCAAGTTGTAAGGGGTGGAATGAGATAGGATGCATCCAAGGATTGTGAGGTAAGTGACAATTGAGTTGCAGAGGCATGAGCTATCATTTTCCAGTCTTTCTTAGGCTCCAGGTTGGTACAAGAGCAGTGTAGAGTTGCAAACTCTACACCCCTGCTCAAAATAAAGATATCAACACAAGTCCAGCAAAGACAGGCCAATCAGTTTCACTTCAATGATGGGGAAACTCCTAGAAATAATCATTTGAGCAAATTTGATAGTGTTATGATGGTAACACTGGGCAAAACAGTTTCTGGAGCAAAACCTGGCTGACAGACCATCAGGTTAATTTTTGCTATTTACTTGCCAATGTCAATTACTGAACAGTCATAAGAAGCTGTCAATATTCTTTTAACAGGTAAGAAATTACACACAAAAAGGGAATAAAAACACCAACTGTTGTAAGAACTGGTTGATACGGTCATAGAGTCATAGAAAGTGACCCTTTGGGCTAACTTGTCCAGATGTACCAAATTAATCTCGTCCCATTTGCCAACATTTGGCCCATACCCCTCTAAACCTTCCCTATTCGTTTCCCCATCCAGATGCCTTTTAAATGTTGAAATTGTACCAGCCTCCACCACTTCCTCTGGCAGCTCAGTCCACACACACACCACCCTCCGCATGAAAAGGTTGACCCTTAGGACCCTTTTAAACCTCTCCCCTCTCACCTTAAACCTATGCCCTCTAGTTTTGGTCTCATTTACTCTGGGAAAAAGACCTAGTCACCCTATCCATGCCCCTCATGATTTTATAAACCTCTATAAGGTTACCCCTCAGTCTCCAATGCTCCAGGGAAAATAGCCCCTTCCTACACAGCCTCCTACTGCAAATATTAGAATCAGAGAGCAAATACAGGGTTTTACATTATCTCAGCAGCGTTCTTCTTGTCTTCTAACCTTGTTTCCAATGCACTAAACTGTTCACCTCAAGTTCTATTCCAAGCACGTAGCAACAAATTTCAGCCATTCCAGCACTACTCAGAACAAATCTCAAATTAAGCTTAAATCACACCATCCCTTCTTCATATGCATAATATAGAAAAAACAAACCAAACATAAAACTACACAAAAGTCTCCAACTTTCAAACCCAAGCCCCTCATGCTTTGTATTTCTATATGATGCGTATGAAGAAGGGATGATGCGATTTGAACCCAGGTTTTCAAATTTTAATACTACATCATGTGAACAAATGAGGAATTAATTAATTAACAAAATTCAATACATGAGTCTTATGAGAAAGTTAAGCTTATCTAACTGGCTGGAGATTTTTTAACAAAAAGGTGAGGCAGTACAGGCTCAATGAACCAAAGGGGCTCTTATGCCCTCTAAGCTTCTCCGAGTGAGGATTGATGAGGGCAATATTGTTGATGTCGTACACATGGATTTCTTAGAGGCATTTGATACAATTCTGCACAACTTTGTGAGTAAAGTTATAGCTTCATGGATACAGAATTGGCTGAGCAGTAGGAAACAGAATACTGCAAACATTGTTCAGGCTACAGGAAGATTTGTTGAGGAGTTCCTCAGGGGTCAGGGATGTGAACAAAATTGCACAGATTGAAACTAATCAGCAAAAGAAGTAAAAGCGATATGAAAAAGAGATTTTTCACACAGTAAGGTCTCCAAGTTTGGGAGACACTGCCTGCAAGCACATTCAAATGAGGCATGTGAAATGCACAGGGTTACAGGGAGAAGGCAGCAAAATGGCTCCAAGTAAAGTCTGTATCTGGAGAACTGGTGCTGACTTGATGGGCTGAATGACCTCCTTTTGTGTCTAACATGAGGATAGTGAGTCCTGTCTGTGAATAATCCTGTGACCTGTAAGTGGTCAAAAAATGTGTCCATTAATCCTCTGGCCGGAGGATGATCAATACTATGTGTGATTAATCCTGTTTGTCGAAACTTTATTGCTGGAACAGCACAGCAGGTCAGGCAGCATCCAGGGAACAGGAGATTCGACATTTCGGGCACAGGCCCTTCTTCAGGATTAATCCTGTGGCATGTGAATCATTAGTACTGTGTGTGAATAACCCTTGGCCTGAGGATGATCAAAACTGTGAGTGAGTAATCCTGTGGCCTAAGAATGATCAATAAAAGTCAAGAAGTCTGTTCCAAATGCTCAAGCATCGCTTCATGAAGTGCTGTCAGAACTGGAGGGAAAGGAGCTCATTAAATAATTGGTGTTTAATTTTTCAAGTGGACTTGAACCCTTGACCTCCTGATACAGAGCTCAATGAGCTAGTGACTGAGCCAAGCTCCCACACCAGGATCCAGGCTCCATGCAAACCCCAGGGTTCAGCTACAGCTCCATCAGGCTCCAAACACAAACCGGGACAGTATAAAAACTGGCTTCAGTGGAGAGAAATGCATGTGGTGGGACTGCCTTACCGTAACACCTGGGACCTGATCTCCTCCAGCCTGGTTTGCAGCTACATACCAGGGACCCGGCACTGTCTCTGTGACAAACTGCATTGACGTCACAACTCAGGTTCCGGCACAGACGGGGCACTGCAAAACCAAGGGCACACCGGAATATTAATGTGTTCACACAATGCAAGGGCGACTCAGGGAATGGCCAGGCACTGAGTCAGGGTAAGACTTCCCCTGCCCCCTCTCATTACAAACACAAATTCATTTAAGGAAGGCGTCACACCATCAAAATCTACAATGGGAACAATCCTGACATTTAGCCAATGACATGAAATAGACCCCATCATTTCAGCCACACCTTATACATCATTCACCCATTGGCTATAATAAAAATTGAAAGTAGGGTATAATGTACAGTTTTAAATCAAAAAATACAGGTGATGTAGGTTTCCATTGTGATGCTGCTGTGTAACAGTAATGAAATAAAACAAAAGACTGGCTCCTTCTCCCTGTGCTTTATAGGAATACAGTTTCTTAACCCAAAAACAGATTTGTGGACCCACATTGATTTGGATATGCAATGTTGCTATTCAGAAATGTCACACTGTTGAAATGACCAGCACAGAGAGAGGGAGAACTGCCCAAACACTTTCATTGCGTTTCCTCACTGCATCACTGATTGTCCTGCACAGGAGGGAACAACTGTCCATTGTGTCATTTGTTTAACTAATCCTGAGGCATTCTGGGTCTGTTCCCCATGTGCTCAATCAACATTCTGGGGACAATGTTCTACCGAGAAATATGCGCTTATGGTCTTTCTAAAGCACATGAACTTGGTTTAATTAATTTTACAACACTGTTCCAATGCGAAGGTCCAATTCTCAGTTTACCTTTGGATAACTCTTGGAGAAGGCCAGAGGTGGGCCCAGTGATACTCAGCAAAATATTAAACAAAACTCACCCATTTCGTAATAAATTTTGAACCTGGTGCTCGGCATGTTGGGGCCAGAGTGGAAATGGACCCAGGAGTC